>NC_092363.1:15485711-15606167 GCF_030848805.1 Temnothorax longispinosus | reverse complement strand
TTTCCTTTATGATCCTGATATGAATTAAACATATAGATATTATATATAGATACTTATTTATTATTTTATATATTTATATTATAAGTCAAATATCTCTAATATGCAATTTCGAAAATGGATGTACTGGCGGTAGGTGCGAAAAAGGCCGAAATTGGCCTTTCTCAGGGTCTCAGGGTATATACAGACAGAAAGAATCAGAATTCTTCTCTCTGATACAGATAACGCCCAACACATGTGCAATGCGTCAATGCGTCTCAGCGACACAGTGTCTGCTGTCTGCTAATACGTGCATCATCGCGCGTGCGTGGATCGTGGAAATGGTCCCTCCATCTGGCTATATTTTCCAGCAGCGTCACTGTACGCAGTGTACGCGCGAGTCGCGACGAAAATCTATATTAAAATGGAGGAGAAGAGTCAGGCCGCGGAGCGAGAAACCAAGAAGGATGAGGCCCACGAGAAGGATGCACGGAACAAGAGGTACGCCACGGACGAACGCCTCGTTCCGCTCGGGACTCACGACTCCGTTTGCGGCGCGATCGTAACGAAGCTCGCCTCGCATTTCGCCGCCCCGTCTTAACCTATATTCGTTTTACGAATTATTGAATCGTGCCACGTAATTCTCAGCGAATATTTCCAGACGATTTTCCGATCGCGATTCGCGTCAAAACGCGGTCGTCCCGAGTTGATTATGATTTGGATTCAGTTCGGAGCGATCTCTCCGCATCTCGCTGCTCGCTCCCGTCAGTGGCTTGTAATCATCATTCTGATGTAATTTGTCGACAGATATCTAATCAATACAACAGAGAGCCGTAGCCTTGCGCTTTTTAATTGTCGCTTCTTTTGTACACGTGCAAATAAACGAATTTTATGTATTTTCCTCTGTTTTATACATATATCTTTCATTGTTTATTATATATGTAGGTTTTGATATATTGATTATATACAATTAATTGAATTTTGAATGTCTAATGTTATTAAACGTATTTTTTAACTATGAAAGTTATTTGCTTTGCATTAAGAAACTTGTTATTTTATCACAGCTCCAAGAAGAGAGAAGCTCGGAAAAAAAAGAAAGAGGCGGCACACGCAGCTAGTGAAAATCATAACAACAATAAAGAAGAGCAGGAGATGCCTAGTGCGTGCAATATCTCTATAAAAGATATCCAGATGGCAATGGAGGTCTTTAATATGCAACAGAAACCTGCCAAAACTCAGGAGGAAGCGATGCAAAAGCCTTATCAATTTTGGAGTACGCAGCCTGTACCAAAAATGGGTAAACTATCAAGGCATATAGAAAATTTTACGTTATTGTTATTTTTTCTCTAAACTCATGTTACTGGTTTCCAGATGAGAAAATTGTACGTAACGAGCCAATCGAACCCGATAAGACATCTATTAGGGCGGAGCCGTATTCGCTACCTGCAGATTTTCAGTGGGATACTTTGAACCTAGATGATCCTCTGGTCTTATCGGAACTGTACACATTACTCTCAGAGAACTACGTCGAAGACGATGACGCAATGTTCAGATTTGATTATCCTCCTAACTTTTTGAAATGGGCGCTGCAACCTCCTGGCTGGTGCAAAGAATGGCATTGTGGGGTGCGAGTAAGCAAGAGCGGACGTCTAGTCGGTTTTATTTCTGCTATTCCAGCTACTCTACGTGTCTACAGTCAGTAAGTATCTTGCACAAAGTGTGCTTGCGTACGTGCTCTATTTCGTAATATGTTTTAAAAATATTTTCAGCTCTCAAAAGATGGTGGAAATCAATTTTCTGTGCGTGCATAAGAAGCTAAGATCAAAGAGAGTAGCACCTGTATTGATACGCGAAATTACGAGGAGAGTAAATCTGAAGGGTATCTTTCAAGCTGTGTACACTGCCGGAGTCGTTTTACCAAAACCTATCGCGACATGCAGGTCAATATAGAAAAATATATCTACTGCGAGAATCTATTGCGCTTGATTAACTGTAAATTAATCGATATGTACGTATTAGGTACTGGCATCGATCATTAAATCCAAAGAAATTAATTGACATCAAGTTCTCTCATCTTACTCGCAACATGACGATGCAGAGGACTTTAAAGCTATATAAACTGCCAGAGACAACAAAAGTACCAGGTTTCAGAAAGCTGGTTTACACGGATATACCACAAGCGCATAAGATATTGACGGAAGTAAGTGTAAACAGAACTTTTTGACACATTTGATCATTTTAACATCCATCTTCTATATATTCATATTTGTCTTACAGTATCTAGAGAAGTTCGATCTCGCTCCGGTATTCTCAGTCGAAGAGTTTGAACATTGGTTTCTGCCGCAAACCGGCATTATTAATAGCTTCGTTGTGGAGAAGGAAGGGAAAATCACCGATATGGTGAGTTATTATACATTGCCGAGCTCCATTATGCATCATCAGACACACAAAACCCTCAAGGCCGCGTATAGTTTCTACAATGTATCCACCACAACTCCGTGGCTCGAACTAATGATGGATGCCTTAATATCAGCGCGTGACGTAAGTTTTTATTTCCTATATGTACAGCCTTCTCGAACAAGAACCGAATGTGACACAGAATGGTCTTTATTTGTAGTTGGGTTTTGATGTGTTTAATGCCTTGGATCTCATGGACAACAAGGAGTTTTTAGAGCCCCTCAAATTCGGGATTGGCGATGGCAATCTTCAATATTATCTATACAATTGGCGTTGTCCCAGTATGACACCCGGCAAAATCGGTCTTGTGCTTCAGTAGACTTCTAGCTCAGAGAATCGCTGTATAAAAAAAAGAAAGAAGATCTTTTGCATGTATGATCTCGCAAGAGATTGAGAAATAGCGATTAAGTATGAGCAAACAGGGGACATATAGCAACGCAATAAAGTCAGCGTTGTTAGATGGAGATAAGGGCAACCGTAATCTTTCTTACCAATAGGACTACGTAAACATATTTATAGCGGTCAAAAGGATTCTGAGTTTTCTTGAAGGATCGGCAACCGATCCTACGAGATGGATAATTCAGAATGGATAATCCCTCGAAAATCGCTCTTGTTTTTGTCATTGGCGCCTCTGAAGATTCTAGATTGGATTATACACGATCGGGATAAATTGTGCATTGTACAGCGCACGTGTATATACGTATCTGCGTAACTCGAACAAATGTAGATAAGCATTATGCATAATTAATAGCAATTATACGGGAAGCCATTCCGTAATCATCTGAGGATTTTCGATTTTCAATCATGTAAGCCTTTAGACGCCAGATAACTCTTTATCCGTTTTTCCTTTACACCTTTTCGGCTAATTAGACGACAACGTATGCCGGAGTGTGAGTGACAGACAAGTTAAAAATAAAATGACATTTATTGAAAATGATGAATATTGATGAATTTCTAATGTCTTATCTTGTCCCGATTACGTTCACGCATCCATATCCATAAAAAATTGGTTATATGTATTCAGGATTTTTCACGCTGTTAATTTTATTATTAGCAACCTATGGGAGCTTTCCAGCAAGCGACACAAGTCGACACAGGTATCGTTTTGTCTTTGTTACTCACATTGCCAAAAAAAGAAAGATAGAACGTTTGTGTCGGCTTGTGTCACTTGCTGGAAAGCTCCCTATATATAGCGGCTGTAGAACTCACTTCAGAGTTATATAACCCAGGATTCTTTTTCCTAGTCTCGATTAGATATGTGAGACATGAAACACACATGTAAAAAAAACCAGTTTCGAGCAATATCAAAAAGAAAAACACCCATTTGATTGCAGGTATCAAATATATGTACTTCTTTAACCTCGTTTTAAGAAATTAATAGTTCTGATAAAAAGAACAGGGAATATATACTATCTATACATTGTATACATACATATATGTATATAAATGTATGTGTATGTATGTATATAAATTTTTTTTTTTCCTCAGAAAATTACACCAGTCGATCCCAATAAAAGAATAAAGTTTTATCTCGCGAAGTTACATTCGTAGAATAATTACGTCACACGTTATAAATTTTCTGTTTTTAGTAGAAAAATAGCTATAGTAGAATAATCGATAAAAGATTTATTTTTACATTTTATATGTCTCAAGACACAAAGATTGCGCAACAGTATCCTTTTTATTATATTATCGTGAGCATCGTGAGTAAACCATCGTGTTACAGCCTAACTCACGGCCGGCGCGCAAGGTCTTTCTGAAGATAAGAGAGAAAACCTAGTGATGTACCCGTAGCGATTAACCGGTTAAAATTTACATTTCGCTTTTAGATAGGAAGGCGACGTCCGAATAATGACGGACCTTCGATAAATTTGTAGACCCGTCGTATGTTCAAACGATCGATCAATGACGTTGAGCAGGCAGGAGGACACCGAGCGATGCCGTTCCACCTTGAACGAACATATTCTACAAACACGGTCGATCGAACGATATCGCTAGCGATCGGTAGATATGGGCCGAATATAACTATTGCTTGTTTACAGCCGTGTTTTCTAGCAGCGATAAATTTGCATCTAAATATATTCGAATTCCTAGTGAAACTAATTAACTGATATAAACGACGGCCCTTAGTTAATGCAACGGGGCTAAACGATGGCCAGAAAAACTGAGTCAGGGATACAATAAATGTGGGCTTGCTGTAATACCTGCAAACGTGACGTGGTTTTCTTACGAGGAAACCAATAATAACAAGATACATGGTCTGACAAAATTGTCATATCTACGTCAATATTTTAATAGAGTGTTGCATAAATAATATCAAAATGCTAAATAATATTATAATTGAATATGGTAATGCTTTTTTTGTGTGTGTACACCCGGATGCACGGATATTTATTTATTCAAGCAGTACTCTTTTTGTATATTTCTAGATTTCTATATATCTACTTCTCTTTTAATTAATCGCATATATTAAAAAAAAAATTTTATGACATGAAATTAAAAAGAAGTATGTTTTAGTTATTTTTCACAAAGTTACGTTTTCCATTAAAATTTCTGCAACTGAACATACGAATTGTTTTTGGTAACGATAAAGATAATCAAATAATCACGATATTTTTATATATCAAATATTTGTATACCCCATGACAGCTGCATATAGACATAATTACAAAAACATGTCTCTTAACGTATATCATTTATTGAAGTTACACTTTCCTCAATGCTTTTATAATAAAATATTTCTTGCGATTGTGCAAGAACCTCGAAGAAATTCCTTTTGTGAGAAGTGGCCGTCTGATCATAATCACTTGTTAACTACTTGTTAACTATCTGATCGTTTTAAAGTGACAGAAAGTTTTTCATCGTGGAAACAGAGAGAAAGAGACACGACGTTTCTTTCGCGAGAGACTACATCGTGTTTCATCATCCAGGAAGTTCCTGACCAGACACGCTCGTATCGATCTCGAGTCGTGTTAATATAGTAAATGTCGAGATAGATGCTCATCGAGAGCGCAATATTTACTCGCGGGCGCTCACGTGTCCTTTGTACTGCGGCATAATAACAAGCAAAAAAGAGGGAAAAAACACGAGGGGAGGGATATGTGCAAAAAGCGGAAACGTCGAATCATCGAACAATACCCGGAGCCAGATAACACTACGAGGCGTGGACGAGCAGGAGTAGGTGGGGAAGACACGAGACACACGATGCGGAATAAATACTGGCCTGAAATCGAGCGGAATTCAGTCGCACACTTAGTGTACTAACGACGTAAACGTCTGATCATTGTGGGAGGGTCCTCGTTCTCACGCGGACCCCCATTGTTTTGGCACCACTTTGCCAATTGATTAATTAGTGGCGCCTCGATATCGCAAAACTTCCGAGACGTTCGAACGTCAGTTTGTAATTCACCAACGAGTGGCTCGTTACCACCGAAGTCTATAGTATTCTGCGAAACTTCATCATCCAAACGTGGACCAGACTATCACGATGTTACTAATCCGATATTCTCTGATCTTTGCCTTTGTGTCTGTCGCGGCCGCCACTTTTTTCGGGTATTTTGCTTGAAGAATACTATATATATTCCCCGACTCTCTGAAAATCGCGAAACTCGCTCAAAAATAGCTTAATTTTGATTAATAATAAGAATAAAAAATAAAATAAAAATAAGAAATAGTTTAGTTTTCATTTTCAAATAATTCGTTGACCTTCTCGCATACGTATTAGATATGTAATTGAGTGTACTTTAGTTTTATCAGTTAATTTTCAAACAATTTGTCACCCTTCCTTGATATCTATCAAATATGAAATGTTCTAACTTTTAACTAATTTATAAATATCTCTCGATTCTATATTAAAATATCTATTAAATTCACTTGCATCATTGTAAGTAAATTATATTTTTAAATACTCCGTCACGTCTTCTTAAACTAAATATACTGCTACGTAATACGAGGGTTGCTAATCCAATCCTAGAGATCCTATAAATGCGAGGCATCCGAAAGAATCCGACCGAAAATATCTTATCTAATGAGTGTCATTGTCCACGCTCTCGAGTCACCTCGCGTGTTTCTGTCCAGCTTCGGTACAACGACCCCCGCGGCAGGCAACCCGTCGCAGTTCGATGTTTATTGGAACGTGCCCAGCTTTATGTGCAATCAATACGACGTGATATTCGAGAATCTCAAGGATTTTGGAATTCGTCAAAACACGTTGGATAAATTTCGCGGTGAAGAGATCGCGATCCTTTATGATCCTGGAATGTTCCCAGCGTTGTTAACCGATAAAACTGGTAAGTTAAAAGTTACTGAAAAAGCATTTTATCAGTGAATAAAATTGTTCAAAGATATCTATAAAAGACGTGTTTTGGAAACACTTTTATATTTGTTAATAATCTCATCTACATAACAGATATCTGTTAATGATTCTAATCAGGTTAGGTTAGGTTAGGTTAGGAAATCTGATTTCAGATATTTTTCTGAAAGATTTTAATTGATTTCTGTATTTTCAGGAATCGTAACGAAAAGAAACGGTGGCGTTCCTCAAGAAGGGGATTTGAAGAAACATCTCGAGACGTTCCAGAAGCACTTGATCAAGCAAATCCCTGATGGGTCGTTTAGCGGTATTGGCGTGATAGACTTCGAGAGCTGGCGGCCGATCTTCCGACAAAATTGGGCCTCTCTCGAACCCTACAAAACTCTGTCTATAAATCTGGAACGTGAGAAACATCCCAATTGGAGCGACGGAGCCATCAAAAAGGAAGCGAAGCGTCGCTTCGAAAAATACGGCAGAGTATTCATGGAAGAGACCTTGAAGATGGCAAAGAAGCTTCGGCCTAAAGCCTCATGGGGCTATTACGGTTATCCACATTGCTTTAATCAGACTCCTGGCCAACGCACCTCACACTGCAATCGTCAGACTATGGTAGAGAACGACGGGTGAGTAATATGTCCGAGGAGGATCAATAATTCAACATCTGATAGCGTGTATATAATTTAGTAACGTATATATGTAAGCGCGTCACTATACACTTTGCACGGAACGGGCAAATCTCGAGATGATCTCGCGATCTCCGTAGCTTAGCATCAGGGTCGTGTTTTATCGTGTCGCTTTACCGCCGGATAAAAGAATTTATGAGCACAGTGTTTAATTCACCGGCTGATTTACGATAATGATGTCATTCCGGATACAAAACGATTATGGATCGCGTATTAAGATTACGATGTTTATGCCGAAATAGGTCAATGTCGAGGATAGCAGGGTGTTAAAAACCAACCTGCAGTTTCGTTAGTGGGGCGTTATCTAATCGCGTGAAGTGATAAAAGAACGGTCGAGGATCCAGAATATCGGCGTTAATCATAGGCAACAATTTTCGTAGAATGTCTTGGCTCTTCACGCTCGAGGACATGCACTTGCCTTCCGTATACTTGAGACAGGAGATCGAAGAAGAGAATCGAGTGGGCTTCGTGAAGGGCAGAGTGTCAGAGGCGATACGTATCGCGGAAAAATGTCCGAGCAAACAACAAATTCTTCCATATTACTGGTTCAAGTATCAGGATCACAGAAATAACTTCTTGAGTAAGGTAAGTCTTTTCAAGCTCCTTCAAATGTTCCAACATCAATCAAGACATTCCGGTATCGATTCCGAGGATTTATCTGCACAGAAAGATACGGAGAGTGCGTTCAGCACGATTGCCAGCCTCGGTGCCGATGGTCTGATCATTTGGGGTAGTTCCGAAGATACGGATACGGAACAAAAGTGCAAGGACCTGCTACGATACGTAAAAGAGACTCTGGGACCAACGATAAAGCGAATCAAACGGCTCTAAACGGCGGAATAACGCAAAGTATGAGAAAAATTGCACAGTACAAACAGTCTTTTCTTTTTGTTTATTTGGTCGTTAATTCGTAATTTAATTTCTGATTTAGTTTCCAATACGATAGGCACATTTACATTTGTAGGGTCCTTAGCGTATTTGCAAGATACAACACATTTGTAAATTTAAATAATTGTAGGTAAAATGTCGTCTAAAAATTATAAACTTCGAAGAGCCGTAGATGAATATTGAGAAAAACCGAGAGCTAACAATAAGATTATGAGAGACTGTGAGGGAAAAGAGGGAAGCAGCTTCTAGCTGCCCGGCGCCGAATTCTCGCAGACCGCGGCGGACCTAGACTGATCTCGTTAACGTCGACGAAGGCGCGCGTCGCGGCGTCCGACTCGTCATCCCTGAATCCTCCTCTTCATCACCTTCGCGCCGCACATCGCTCCGAGACCGGCAATTGCACGCAGCTCGGTCTCTCGCGCTACGATCGATGAACGCGCGATATCAGCGTACGACAAGTTTTACTGGTTCGCGGTGTAACGCCTCGGGCGATATGCTTTTTACAGTACGCGCGACGCGTTTTGTAGAGAGGTGGTAGTCGGGAGATCTCTTTCCCGTGCTCACGGTTGATCTCTTCCCCTCCTCGTATTCGCCTTGCTGGCCCCGTCGTCCTTTCTCTCCGCTCTGTCGCACCTGCGGAGAACGTCGATGCCGAGGCGCGAGATCGACGAAGAGGGAGAATGGAACGGGAACGCGGCGCGGAACGGGAACCGAACGCGTACCGCGAGTAGAAGGAGGAGCTGAAGGGGAGAACCCGGTGGTGGAGGTGGAGGAAGAAGAAGAGAAGGAGGCGGCGGGTAAGCGGGAAGAGGAGGAGAACGGAACACGAGAGATCGGCAGCACAGTTTCGTGTTCAACTTAGCTCGGTTCGGCTCTCAGCTTCGTGGTATCGGAAGCCTCCAAGTACTCGAAAAGGTCGAGGTTCTTGTACGCACTCTCGCGAACGGTTCCGCGCATTTTGCCTCACCGATTGGAGAATCCGGCGATCGCGATTTCTCTCTTCCTTTCTCCGTCCTCTCGCGAGAGACGCGAGATTCTTAGTCGCTCGAGTAGCGACTAGAATACCTGTTGCTCTGTGTGCTCACGCGAGGAAACCGGCGGCCTGTTGGTGCGCAGTTCGCGAGCGAAACAGCGACAACGAAGGTGACGTGTACACCGAGGTGAGTGACAGTCTCTCTGAAGAAAAGCCAAGACTTCCCTAGCACACTTGAAGTCAGATCACGACGCGAGCCTCCGCGAGAGAGCGAGTTGAACTCGCTCGTTATGTATATTTTGAGGTAGCTACTCTTTTTATCGGCTGCTACGATTCAGGCTTGCTCTCCAGCTGCTCCGAAAATCGCTGACTCTCAGAAAGCGAAGTCTGCGTTCAGTGAGAGTTCGTCTGTCTCTTGCGAAATTCGAAGCGCATTCGTTCGTGCATATTTGTGTGCATGTGCATGTGCATCTATGTATATGTGCATGAATGCATGTATGCATGTATGTCCCCCGTATGTAATGTATGTATGCATATATACGCGATGCTCTTGCGCCGACGCCCGAACGCGTGCACGCGACAATAGACGCACTCTCACCACTCCGGAATTCTAAATACTTCGATGGAGGATTGTGGAAACGTCAGAGGGCTTAATTCCCAGCATTCGATTTTATTGTTAACGATTTAAAGAAAAAAATCTCTAAATTCGGATCGAGTTAGGCATGGCTGAAAATCTTCCGGAATGCGTTTGCGCTTTCTTCTTCGAGTATTCCGAGAGCGTGGTACAATCTCTGGTACCTCCGCTTCGAGGAACAAGGAACCCAATACCAGCTGATCGAATTACGATGATCGCGGTCCTCCTCCTTCGTGGGTGAGAGGCCCGGGGACGAACTCGAGCGATACAGAAGCCTATCCAAAACGTTTCGGCCACTAATCCTAATGCTCGGACCCCTATTCCGGATTTAATGATAGCTCTTCTTAGACGCAACAGTTAAGTTCCAAGCTAAACTGTTGCGCGGTAGCGAACCCATAATCGGTTCCTTTCTAACGGAGACTGTCCACGATTGGTCCACAGCTCACAGCTACCGTCCGACTTAATTGGTCGGTCTTATAGGTGTTCGACAAGGTGAGAATATTAACGTTTCGAGATTCCAAATCGTCTTCGTCGATTATGCGTTGTAATATCTTTCACGAATAAAACGTATGCACATGGAAATGTATTCTCTCTTGAATACTTTCATTTTTGGCATCAAATAAAAGTTTTGTTGAAAATACGATTAAATCTTCTAATATAAATTATTATTTATCTTTTCCTCTTCTATTTTTTCCGTTTTTCTTTCTTTTAAAAATGTTATTGTAATTTTTAAATAGTTTTTAGCAGTCTTTGTTATAATTGTTATATTATGTTATTAATATATAATTCTATCTTCGAGATTCATATCTTTTTATTTTTAAGATAAATTCTTTGTTAAAGGTGGCTTGTCAATTATTTTACGTTCCACAATATTCTTTTGAAGCTTAAAAAGTGCTTTCGCAGAAGAATCAATGTAACTGGATATTTCTAAGCAACAGCGTCGATAGAAAAAGGATGGGTAATTCCTCAATTAGTTTCTCCTTGTCTTTCACGTAAACGAGGAAAGGAAGAAGAGTGCTAAAGGGGTTTTGGCCGGACGAGTAAACGGGTCGAGGGGGGCTGGTAGCGCCAGAAGTAGCTGGCAGGCTCGAGGAAGACGAAAGAGACCGTTTTAAAGAGGCGAGCATTAAAAACAACAATGTCATTACATTTTAACGACCTGTTCTTTGGCTCTGCCCTCCCTTTTAAGAGCATTCGTTTGCAGGTATGTGGTCTGCGCTCACGGGGGCCACCACACCATGCCGAGGGAGCTCCTATAGTAACGCGCACACGAGTCGCGTGTGCTGCGTTTACGCGGGGCCACCTCGTTGACTCTGCCACCTCCACCTTCATTTCCTCCTTCTACAATTCAACGTAAAGCTAGAGCTGTGAAATAAAAACGAGCTCAAGTGTTTTAGAGCAAACGTATCTTTTGAAAGTATATGCAGAATTAATCTATAAAATAAAAAGAACGACGATATTTTAATGCCAACAATTGGAGCATGGACAATTAAACAAAATTAAAGAGATTTTTCTTTAGATACTTTTGTAAGAAACGTTTTGCATGCAATTTTTTCGCAAGAAGAAAAACGTAAAACAAAAGAAAAATCGATATATTTTAAACACGAGCTACTTTATCACGAGGGAATGGAGCAAAGCTCGTGTAAGTCCTCTTCCGCCTAGTTCGTCCCCATCCCTCTGTCCCCTTCTCACGGACTCCGGTTCGGTTCCCCACACGCGTTCCGGGCACGCCGTGCAGCCCGCGAAGAATTAGTATGGGCGAAGAAACAAAAGCACGAGGAATCGCGGAGGGATCAGCGACGACGAAGAAGATAGAGGAAAAAAAAGGAACCGAAATGGCGCCACACGTTCAGCGTGTTTTCGGGGCATCCCCCAGTGCTGTTGGCAAACTCCTTTTTTCGGCGCCGTCCGTCTCCCTCGTACTCGCCCGTTCCTGGTTCTCCTTCTCGTACCCTGCGGGCCCTACCTCGCCTTCTCTGTCTTTCCTTCGGGTATTCTCTCGCGATCCGCACCCTCGCGCAACCGACTTCTCTTTTATTTCCTTACTCCTTCTCTATTCTTCAAGCTCACCCTGTACCCCTGGGCCATCTATTAGTTCGCTCACGGTATCCCAATATCTCAAAGAGTAAAAAAAGAGAGAAGAAAATAGAAGAAAGAAGGAAAAAACGCCAGACCATGCTGGCGTCCCAACGAAATATGAAATTAGGGTATGTCAAAACGGGGGGTGGAGATTTTCATTAAAACCAATGGGAGATTAAAACCCGAGACACCTAATTATAGATATATCACTCGCCGTCATCTCCGGATCGTTCGGCCATGCACCGGATCATTAAGTTCGGGAGATTGAACTTCGAGGCGACCGGATCCTTCTGTCCCGGCCAAGTATTATACACGGACCGCAGGTTGATCGGCGGGCGCGCATGCAACTTGGCACCAGAAGAAGCAGGAATAATATTATTTTCTACCGCTGCATGGATGATTTCATTACGAGAAAAACAGCACGATGTCATTACGGCGCGGCGTTGAGCAACCACGCGACCCCGCATGCAGGATTAAATATAATTACGTGTGATCTATTATCGCTTACAGTTGTCGAGGAAAGCATGCTGGCGAAGGTGGTTGGCGTAGTAGTTTTATGGAGAGGGAATTAAAATCGTAGAAGTTGTATGACTTTGATCAACATGCGACAACGTATTATCGCAGAATGCTTTTCACCGATAGATAAAATCCTTCTTTCTCCTTTTCTCTTTTTATCCCTTGTTGTATTTTAATATTGCGATGTGAAGCATAGCTATATAGATAGCGAATAATGAGCATTTTTTCAAAAATATAATAGCTATTTTCTTTTAATTTATTTTTCATGTAATTATTGGAATAAGAAAAAATAAATAAGTATTACGCGATATTATTTTTATTAAAAATCTTTTGTTGTAAAATGTGCGTGAAAAGAAAGTTGCAAAGAACGCAAAGAAAGTTTGCGTTATCTTCTTTGCTGCTGACATCATAAATGTATATAGCTAACTATCTTGATGTTTCAGTTTCTTACGATCTAATATCTAACGTTAAAATACTTGTGATACGCATCGCGCTTTTATAACGAACGCATCATCTCGTCAAGCACCGCGCTGTCGACGGAGGATAGATAAAGAAGAATCAACGATCAGGAGGATCGATGGAAAACCGTCGGAGATTTCGATGGGGCACACATATGGGCGGACAGGCGCGGCACCCTTTGTGCCGGTACCGCCTAGGCTCGGGGGCGCGTCAAATTTGCTTGAAAATCAAATTAATCTCGCGGCTGGGCGCAAGATCCTCTCTCTCGTTTCATCCTTCTTTCTTCGCTTTTATCCTATTGCCTTTTCACTCCCTCCCACCGCGCATCTCTCTTACTCTCTCTCTCTCTCTCTCTTTTTCTTTTTCTCTTTCTCTTTCTCTTTCTCTCTCTTTCTCTTGCTCTCTTCATCTTCTCTCGGTATCTCGAGGACACGAGCAAATCGAAGGCACGGGACCGAGATGGAGGCGAAGAAGGAGGTGGGCCGGAGGTCCTCCGTGCCACCGACACGGACCCAGAGGCGAGAAGAGAAGGTGGCGCAGCAACAAAGAGCTTTGGACTTCTGGCTGTGGCCATTGCAGGGCCGTAGCCATTCCATGTTGCGGAATATATAACTTCAAGTATATATTCGTATCTTAAGAACAATATAATACCACAACGCAGAGCGTTGCATCCAACATGCAAATTTGGAAGAGGAAAGAAAGGACTACTTCCGAGTTATAAAGCAACATCGATCGAATATAATAATCTATGTAATTGGATGTATAAATTTCTTAAAAATATACATTGATTTAATTAGATAAATGTAAAGAGACAATTAATTTAATTAGTTACCGTTAATATTGTCTGTAACTCTCTGGAAGACATTGATCGATATTCCGAGGTGTAAGAATAATTTATAACAAAGTTTAATATTTCACATAGAATGGCATCAAATTCGATTTTACCAGCGATGCCAGGAAGCTAGCTTTTATTTTAGCGTATATATCGATTTTATCAAGTCAAATATATATATTTTACGTGAATTTATTTAAACTGAATTAAAACGTAATTTGCTTATAAATCTAAAGGTTTGATAATCTTGTAATTTCGAAAATGTCGGTAATCATTGTTAATCGTAACATCTTACTCGAGTACGTCCCTGCTGCATCCTATTCGGTCATTCAAATCTCCGCTCGTAGAAATGGGACGGGCGGCCGCGCCGCGCCGTGTTGCCCACACCTTCGCGGCCTTAAAGTATACAGGGTGATTCAACAAGAATTACTCGAGAGGCCTAATTTTTGAAACGTGATACGTTTCTTCGTATTTCTCAAGTTGCACCCTGTAAACAGATCCCAAGCAAGAATAAGATTTATCCCTGCGATACGATAAATTCAACAGTATTATCGAGAGAAAGAAATCAATCTATTGTCTCGCGTTTAACAATAATTGTATATGTCGTTAACTATAAAAAGATATTGAAAAAGCTACTCTCTATTTTTCGTTTTACACACTTTCTTTTCGATTGTTTCAAATATTCCAATGGTTTCTCTCAATTTCACGAAATTGGTCTGCAGCCCTGACTGCACCATAGTTCTTAGAACTTGAAATAAAAAACAGAAGATCAAAGAGATTCTACGTGAGAATAAAGGAGAACGAAGGGTTGCGTTGCGGGGAATGAAGAAAAAGATCTTTCCTGTGAACCGAACGCATTCATAGGACTGGACGGATATAGTGGAAGTTGTGAAATAGGAGGAAAAAGAGGAGAACGGAGGAGAACGGGCAGAAAATGAAGCGACGAAGAAAGACAGAGGTATAGGATCGAAATCGAAATGCATCGTGAACAAGACGGCGGGAGACGAAAAATCGATCCTCTCTCTGGAAATGCCGGCGACCAATTGTCCAGCGAGGGACAAGATTCTTGCCGTTGTCAGGAATTCAGCTCGCGAGTCCCGACGAGGACGTGAATCCTTCGAAGGACGGCACGAGTATCCATGCAACATCGCGAGATTTCTCGATTTCCGTACTCCTTTTTTTCGGTGCAGCCGAAAAAACAATAGGGTTCACGTAATTGGAACCACGAACCTTTTGGTTCAACATTCATATCAATGTCGTTGATGTAGTTGGGAAAGATTTAACCCTTAATAAATCGAAACGTTCATAATACGCATGTATTTAAAGCTGTATTTTTTTTATATTAGATAGATAAACATTTATATATTTAAATGTACACATATGTATGTGTTTGTCGCAGATTTTGTTATACCATTATTTTTATTTACCCTTTTTCGCTTCTTTACGATTACTATCATTTATGTAACTCTTAACTCTTTTTATATTTAAGTCGCGCAAAAGAAACAAGTTATTAACGAGATATATCTAAACTTTCCTCTACTTTTCTTTCTTTTTCTTCTTTACATTAGTAAACTCTTTTTATTTGTGAAATGTTCATCTTCATTGTTTTTACTTTGTTATATTTAAAGGGAGACCACGTTTCTTTATCTTTTGTCTCTCTCTTTCAGACGCCACACATTCCGCTGGCTTTAAAAAATATATATATCGCCGGAAGGAGTGCATCGCGTTCCCATGGCTAGTGCCTAAAATCCGCCGCTATTTATGGCGGGGACATCCACGACGAATTCCCTTGCCTATGCGCCAAGCTCTAAGGAAACACGAACTTCCTTTATCTCGAAATCTCGGAAAGTTAAAATTCGAGCATGCCACATTGAGATCGGAGATCACCCTTAACGATCTATGAATGAAACGCATCGCGCCATCACCCAATAACGAGAACCCGTTCCTTCGTTTGGCGCCGAAACGAGCGGACCATAACTTTCGATGCATCTTTTTACGGATACTTGGTGGTCGCACGCGAGCCATCTAATTAATTTCTCAGTGGCCAAAGTAATTTATTCGGATGCTATCTTTCCGTCATACTTATATATGCATCACAATTACTTTGAGAGACTAGTAGTTAAACATTTCTCACAACAACTTTAAAATCTATATATGTTCCTCGTCGTCAATACACTGAATATAATGATTTATAAAGTTATGAATGTTACGAATACACACAAAAGTAAAAAGAAATAAACAAGACATCGTACTGGTAAATCTTGATGACACAATTTCAATCAGTCATTGAACCTGAAAACTCGAGTTAAAGTAGTACGCTATCTTAACGGCTTCAGATGACATCGTATGCGATCATCCATTCGGAAAAATAATCCTCCAAATACTTAATATGCCCGATGCAAACTGCAGTGCTTCCGTCGATTTGTAGAAGAAATTAAAATTTACATTAAAGTCTTTCTTCCTTTCGCTGCTCCATTTTCCACTGCTGCAATTTCGCAATCGTGGTCGCACGAATCTCCTATATCTTCAGTCGCAAAGAAAAAATAATATTGACCGAGCTTCTAAATATCTTAATTATTTTATTCATTATTTGACTAAATTATAAAGATATTCTTGATTTCTTTGTACTGTTTCAGGAATCATGGGGACGATATGGCGGCTGTTTACGATGACGTTCTTGTTAATGATGCATTCTGCTCTACTCAGTGCTCATCGTGAACATAAGGTTTGTCTTCATTAACTTTATCTTAAAATTATCCAATCCATTTATTGAACGTATTTTCTTTGATTAGAATTTCTGTGAAACAATAGTTTTGTAAATTATTTAATTTAATAGCTTTTTTATATATATTTGATTAAACTCACAAAAAACATAAATTTTTGTTAGGTTCACAACATCGTGCTGTATCCTGATAAGCATAGCTGGTGCAAGACGACACCTATAAAGCAAGTAGTGACATGGCCTCAGTGTTCTTCGCAGGAATTGGACAACAACGTATGCGTCGGCGCTTGTTTCTCATACATGGTCCCTCATAGTGAACCCTCCGCACCTGGTGATCTCATAAGACCTTATTGCGATTCTTGTCAACCTCTGGATAGCGTTTGGCATACTGTGAGTCTATCAATATAAAGATTGTGAGTTTTTGAAACTCAATAATGTTTTTATCGCTTAAGCCATATTTGCTTTCTGTTATTTTCTTACAATAAATAACTTATATATGTAAGAATCTAAGAATATTTCTCACCGTTGATTAAAAGCTAAAAGTATTTAACTCTTATCCTCTTTATCTTTATGCACTTGATAAAATTGATTGACTAGTCATAACAAAGTTGCATTTTATTAGATAATCGTATTTTTGAAAGTATGTACGATTTATAACACTTTTTTTGGTTCTTATAATTTTTTGAACTATAAGTTTGACAAAAATTAAATTACTATGTAAATGTACAAATTAGCAAAGTTTTAAAAATATTGCAAAGTATTCGATTTCTTTGACATGCTCTTATTAGAAATTATCCCGTGTTATTCTCAGGTTACACTAGATTGCAAAGACGAGCAGAATAATCCGGTGACCATGCAAAAGAAGGTGCAAATCATCACAAACTGTTCCTGCAGTTCCTGCATGGAGACCTCGAAGATCAAGCCGGACTACAACACCTTGCTGCAGTCCCTGACGGAGGAGAACTTGGACAAGAATGTGAACGTGGCGCACGAAACGCCCGATTTATTGCTGGACCCGAACTTAAACGCCTCGAAGAATACGACGAGAGACGGAACGCAAACCAACGAACGAACCGTTGGAGGAACCCTCCAACTCGTCAAGAAATTGAAAGACTCGCAGAAACTGGACGAATCACATATGAAGGAATTGTTCTCTAAATACGAGGAGGAAGTCGATTTGGAAAAATTAAAGGAAATGTTTAAGAAGTACAACCAAGAGGACGAGGAAGGCCAGCATGAGCATCATCATCAGCACCAGCACGAGCATCAGCATCAACACCAACAGCAACAGCAGCAACACCTTCATCACGGACCGCATCACTCCCTTGTATTGGACTCGGACGTGAAGGAAAAGATTGACGTGGAACCGCATTACTTGCATCCCGCTGTCGCTGGACAAGAGATCAGTTACCACGACAACATTCTGGTGGGTAAGGAGAAGAAGAAGGACTTCTAGGCCCATCGAAGCGGAATTCGTCGTTGCACGAGTGTCGCCTTCGTTCGCCACGCTCGCAAAAATTCGCGGTAGTCGGTTGAAATTCATAGTGTATAGATATTTTGATAAGCGAACGATTGGGATACCTAGTCTGCTATCTGATTTTAATTCCACGTATTTATTTACGTAACGATAATTGGATCGTAAGATATTAATTGTTGATATATTTATTGATAATTATTTTTACAAAATTACGTAATAATGATTTTGTACATTTTTATAATTGTTTGAGCAAAAAGGAGACAAAAATCTCCTTTATATTTCATATTTTATAGCTTATAGTAAAAAAAAAAACTTTTAAAAATGGCATACGAATTAAAAATAAATGTAAACCCAATATTTCGAAATTAATTCTATCGCTATTGAAGATGAAAAAAGAATCACAAGAGCGTGTGTGAGAAAGTGGAAAGATTGGGATGGGAGAAAATTCTAATATATATTTAATTGTTATTATGTTAATTAATTATTTAAATAGCTGCATAACAATCGGGACGTTTACTCGACTTTAAGCATACGGAGTGACGCTTTAGTGAGATATAAATCCCGATCGATAAAAGTATATAACTGATAATCTCGAGTCTGAATATCAGTCTCGACATGACATCGACCTCTACGACATAATACGCATTGTATTATTCTCTTTAGAGAATAAAGACCACCATGGTCAACATTTACGTCTTCTCAATGAGATTCTTGCGAACGTTCTTCCTCCATTTCCATGGAAATTCTTTATTCCCTTTTTCGGGAAATATACTTATCGTTAAAAAATTATTGCGCCATATGACGTTATACTTAAAAGTTCGAAATCTTTCCATTCAACACGAATCTTCTCATTCTTTTTATTTCCTCGCATTTATTCCTCGCAATTATTTTATATTATGAGAACTTTTGTATTATCTATCTTCATCCAACAAAGATAATCTTCATTAATTTCCATTTTCTTTCTCTCGCTGAGCTTCAACTTCAGCATTTGCTCTATATCTGTAGATAAAGTAATAATATTTCAGAAAAGAACTTTTTATTTGGTATAAATCAGATTGATATAGATCAGAAATTTTCCTGTTTGCACTACATTTTTTCAATTATATAAACGAGATAATAGATAAGAGTTACAAAATCTTGAAAAATATAAGAAATTTGGTAAATAACAGAAGGAACTTATCAAAAGAATAGATATAGATAGTTGCATCTACATACATAGAGACTGCCTAAATTTGTGTTGACAAAATTAACAAAAATAACCATTTATATAAGTTCAACGTTCAATTATAATCCTAGCCGAAGATAAAATCTTAATTATGATATCAATCTTAGATCGGGATTATAGATGTTTTCTAAATTTTACTATTCAGGTCATCACTATGAATGAACTATCCTTTAGTACGTGATTTTAAAATGTGTGTAACGATTAATATTTATCTTTAATCGCGAAAGAATTTCAGGAAGACACGATTTCGAAAGGTTTCTTTCGATGCTATCATACAGTAAATCTAGATCGTTGACAAATCGGCTGGCAAGCAAATGGCTCATAACGATAAGAGAAAACGACTTTCGGCCGATGGTGGCGGTAGCACATACTATACGACGTGATATATCGGAAAGAGCGCAGTGTGGTCCGATGCGCCGTCGCGCACCGTCGTCGCTTTCTCGATCGCGCGACCGCGAGATCGCGATCGAGAGAAGCTTAGTGTATCGGAGATCTATTGCGACACATTTCCAATGAAGTGTCGGTGAACCTGTCAAATCTAGCGCGATGCATAGAAATCACTTGGTTTACGACTATTTTTGAGATTCTACATTCCATAACTCTCTCTCTCTATTCCAAGTAGCGGGACTTATCAATATCATTTCGAAACACGAAATAACGGAGCTTAATAATCGTGTAACTAGAATAAAGTGTAACTAGAATTAACTTTTGTGGACTGGTTAATATATTTAAAAAATAGACATTTTTTATACTCTTACAAATCTTGTTATATTTTTTTCTACTCGACGTCACATAGGATTGGCTAAATAGGTTTGCAAATGCAACACGGTAAGAATTGCAACACGATTGTGAGAACAGGATATATTCACCTCACAAAGAAAGAGATCACCGAGAACCGCAAGAAAACTCACAGCAATTCACTGTTGCTCATCGTACGACGGCAAGATGGATACAGCGAATGGTAAGACTTTCCAAGATCATTTATCTAAGTATGAAACTTATCAAAGTATGAAGCATGATTTATGAGACGAAAGATTGGTCTCGTTATCCTTGTCAAACCGTCTCGCGGTATCGAACGTTTGCTTCGTCAATATGTCTGGTTATCGGCCTCGTGTCTGGAATTCTTAACACGATAGTTAGCGTTTCAGTAACATCAATTATTATTATCACTTTCACCGTTAAACTTTTAAGTAGTACAATTTTGTATCGCAACCACCTGTACGATTCTTCAAATTACATATTTTGCTCGATAGACGATTTGAATAATCATCAAATCTTATATGAATAATATTATGATAAATACGTGACTGAAATCCTACGGAAAGCACGTAGCATAGCACACGTTGTCGCATTGTATTTTTTTTATTATTTGTGTGTAATTTTCTGTGCCAATTTTGAGTAAATTATTATCTAGAATAATTATCTCTCTCTTGGGATAATAATGAGTTAGCTAAAAGATTTTAAAACGAGATATTAGCTTGAGAAAGGAAACGTGATAATTCTCTTGGCGACAAATTATACTGGAGTCATATTTTTGCAAGAAACTGCAAAGATAAGGTAATACTGTCAATCCGTTTACCCAAGCATAAAACTAAAGCATGTGATTTATGAGACAAGATATTAATCTGGTTTGAAATTGTCTTACGTAAAGCGTATAGACACGTAAATATCGTAAATTCAGTAGATCCATATAACTATTATATCTGGCCATTTCTTCTCAATTAGCTATATAATTATTATATAAAAAAAATTTTCACAAAATATCTTATTGTTAAATTAAAACCTCGTTCTTTTAAGTAAAGCAAATAATAGAATAGTACATTTGATATAAATCTTTTTAAAGATATTTATCACAATGCGTGCATTTTGACGTGACAGTCAAATAGTCTGGCAGTCGTTACAATGTCGTTAACATAATTATACTTAATGTCTTTTATATTAAATACAAGTGTTAAATTATGAGACGTTACGTAAATATTTCTACTCTATTCTATCTTTCATAATATGAGTGAATTTTTAGAAAAAACCAAGTTAATTAACTGGTCATGCAAGATTCGTATATGTGCAGCATGCGTATACACATCAATCAGTGTAATCTTACATAACCGGCAATTCTAGTTTGGAGTTGATTATGGTGTAATTCTATTTTGCATCTTCAAGTTGATTATGGCGCAACAACGAGACAAGGAATGTATCATTATAAATAAATAGAAAGTTGTCGACAATCTAAAATTTAAATTTTAGCCAATCAAAAGAACGTATCTCTACGTAATATTCTTTTTAATTAAAAGCTAGATATTATTGATATTATGTTAGCAAAATTTATGCATATATTTATAATGACAAGTTTTAAAATAGCCGTCACTTATATTTAATTGTGTGAAATTAAGTTGAATTGAAACAACAAATTCTGCTAGCAACGTTGTCCTCGACCTCTGCATCATTTAGAGTCGCGACCGCTTAGACAAAAGTAATATTGCTCAATTACTAACGTTGTCTCGCTCGGCGTTTTAATATCGACGAGTCTTTAATTCCGTTTAACGCTTCAATTAAAGAGACGCACTAATCGTTATCTTTACCCAAAAGTTTTATCCGGTCTGAAACATTTTTTTTGCGAAAATCTTTTTGCTTTCATTTGTTGCGTGAATTGTGCTCCGCGATAAAGTCCACTCGTTCTTGTCACAAATTTAATCAATTAATCATCGGTTTATCAAGGATTTTGAATTCCATGATAATAATTAGCGCGAAAGAGTTTATTACAAGGACGATCTTACGTGTAGATAAGTTGTAAAATACAAAATAACTTTATTGTAACGATTTTATACCTTAATTTCATACTTTGCGAATATAAATACTATAAATAATATCTCTTATCTGTTTACTATGTAAAAAAAACCATGCATCTGTAATAGGAGTACGTTTGCGGTGCAGATTGAGAAATTATATAATATTAAATATTTGCAAAATCTGCGACCGATGCGAGTATGACTAATTAATACCAATAAAATCTTGATATTAAAATGCTTCTAAATGTTAAAAATAAAAATTAGTAATAAAAATTTAAAAAGTAAAAAAATATAAAAAAATTAATTAATAATTATAATATAGAAAGATAGGAATCTAAACACAAAAATATGTTTAATAAAAAAAATTATGAAATTTGTATTGTTAAAAATGCCTTTAAACGGAAAGTACTGCGAAGTTTTATGGCAGGTGTGACTTATTTGTCAGTCAAAGAATGCAGGTTTTTAAATGTCGAGTATGTGTGTGTGTGTGATGGAGCACGTGTTGTTAGGACAGTGATGAGTTAGCTAAAATGAGGTATAGACCACGAGGGTCTGGTCGTTCGATATTCCAATACGATGGGATCTCACGGGACGCGAGGGAACAAAAGGGAAATAGCAGGCAGAAACAGCAGGCGGAGTAAAAGACGAGGAGACGATGTCTGATCGAGGAAAATAGCCGGTGTCAGCTAATAGGGCCTAGTACGCGGTATATGGATATGTAAATGTATACCTGCAACCGGAAGAGTCGAATAATGACGGAAGGGAAAGTTGATAACTTAAATCAGAACCGTAATTAATGGGAACGATGACGAGGAAACTCGGTCGCGCCGGCGCTAACGAAAAAATGAGTCATGGTCGGCAACGACGATGGTGTCGACGTTCGTCATCGTTATAAGTTGAGCAGCTGATGGTAGGGGGATCCCAGGTACGGCTACACAAGGATAGAAACCAAAGGAAATGCAACGCATATTCTAGCTTCCAGACTTTCAAAATGTCTTTTACCAGATGAAGCAAAGACAGAGATTTCGATTTAAACGAATAAGAATAGTCCTTGTGAAATAATTTACTGATTCTTAATTATGCTTTTTCGTTACCATCGTTTAAGAACTTATCTATGAATGGTAGAAAAAAAATTGTTAATCTAGACTTATTTAAATCCGACACGACCCACGATATATCGTAAAAGATAAGAAGTGCGATTTAAGTGAGAATAGTGCTCTGTAAAGACAGAAAGCTATGATTTTGAAAGATCAAAAGGGTATTCCGAGCGATAAAAATTGCGATAAACTTGTAAGATGCCGTATATTTTAAACTGCGATCGATATTTGTTAAACGATAACTATTGCAGTTGAACGTTGTAGACGGCGTATTGCATATGAAACAACATTTCGTACGATAAACCGTACGGTAACTTCAATCCTCATAATTTGAAAACCACTTAATCGGTTTTATGGAAATGAAACACACAAATGCTAGATAAAACTTATCTAGTGTTTACCTTCACAAACCGTGATTGATCGCATTTCTCACGATGCGCGGACTGAAGGTGCTGCGCAGCCAGTAGATATTTAGTTGTCCCTGCCGGAGCATTGAACCCCGTTCAACTCGAGGCTCTACCGCTCGACAAAGCGCCCCATTTAGACACGTTCCTGTAGCCGAGTTTGCCACGACTCAGGGCGCAAGTCTTCCTTTCGGTCGGTCTCTGTGGCAAGCATTTTATTCGATTCGCTCACGTTCGGAGACTGGTCGCAATCCAGAGCAGACAAAACCCCGGCTCTCCGTCGCACCGTTCCAACCGCGTGTTCGTCGGTGTTCCACAATGAAGAAGGTCTCTTTCTGGTGAAGTTTCGTCGTTTGTGCGATCAGCGAGTGACAGCGGTGATCAGCAATCACGAGGAATTGCTACGCAGCCAGTCAGCTAAGCAGCCAGTCAGCCTGGCCGGAGTCGGCAATTTCGGAGCTGAACTCCGAAACGACGGCGCCGCGCCGCCATTTTAGTGCGAGCACGTTTTCGCAAATTGCCTTATATTTGCACGCAGTTTGTGGTAAAAGAAGATTTTCGAGTCTGAGACGGAGAACGATCCATCTGCGAGACACAGCATCCCAGGGTGGTGGCGGCAACACCACGAATGAGCGCCGCGTCGAGAAAACACCCGCGCGCAAAGTGATTTCTCGCAGGAGAGTGGCGTTTTCTTTTCCGTTTCCTAATTTGCGGGTGATCGAAACCTATTGCGCGCCAGCGGCAACGTATACCGGCACTATGAGTAAAATGCTGGACACAAACTATCGCACTGTATTCTCTGTACTTAGAAGTCCTGAGGAGAGTGAAGAGTTTAAGCGGATCATCTGAAAAAATCGCGCCGAAGGAGAAGTCATCGTTTTTTCCGCGAGGACAATCGTATTCGCAAAAAGTGTTAAATCTATTGGTGTTCGGTGTAGAGAAGTCTTTCTCCTCCTATCTCTTTATTTGTCACGCATATTTTTTATTGCCGAGAACTGAGACGTCATCGTTGACGTAATTCGCGATCTATTAATAGATCGGTGATTTCGGGAAATCTTAGAATGCACCGATTCTAATAGTATTGCGCAATTCTCATTCGTATTGATTGGTTTGATCGGAGAGGAGAACTTAGTCACGCGCTAAGTGAGCTGATATCGAGTGTATCCAGTAATCTCGTCTACTTAAAAAAAGCTGAGACTATTGCGTTTCTCGCGGGGGAAAATTCCAGCGTAGTGCGCGTGTGAAAAACCGCGAGCTGTCACAATCTTTCTGCCGATCGAGATATCCCGACGGCAACCCCGGATACTCCTATAACCCGTAATGTATTTGCGATCGCGCCAACGAGCAGCACAAGGGAGGCACGAGCACATAAGAGAGGCGGTAGGAGCTGGTGTAGCGGCCGCGTGCGGTCGCAGAGATCACGGATCGTCGTCTTCGAGGGCCAAAGGTGGAACGCAGAAAATAGCGGCGAGCCGTTACCGCGATCTAGCGTTAGCACCGCAGCCGCAACCGCGGCCGCTACGAAGCGGCTCCGCAGATAGGGGCGCTTTGGACCTGGTGTACCTGAAACGCGGTATGAGCGAGGGTGAACGAGCGGCGATCACGCCACGAATCGGCTGGCGAAAGCTCACCGACCCTGGTGACTGACACGAATCCAGGAAGCCGAGGGCAGGTCCGAAGCGATAGCACCAACTACCGCTATTCGCTCATCAGCATCCTCGTTCTCCTGCCACTCTCTCGACGACCGACATCGGTCTATGGTTCTGGCACAGCCACGAGACGGCTTTCAGAGTCCGTAGGACGTCGTCGTCGTCGTCGTCGTCATCGTCATTGTCGCATCTCCCGTGCCAGCTTGATGCCGGCCAGATGCCGGATAACGCACCGCTAAGACCCGCTGCGAGGACCTTGAAGAGGGATCCCGAAATGGCGGGCAATCGGTGTCGGTAGCAGACGGGGTTAACGTTCCGAAGAGCGCAAAAACGTTCAAACGGCACCCACGTCGTACCTCCTAGCTCACCGATCATCTTCGGCATTCTCTCCCTCTTCCCCTTCGTCTTCGTGTTTCAATGTCCCGGCTGAATTTTTAATCATAGCTTATAACGAAACTCTGTCTCACATCGAGCGATCCGAGGTAGCCTCGAGGAGCGCCCGTATACAGACAATAATTCGTTAGGTACTAAGGCTAGTGTTAAATTACAATACGTAGTAAAAAGGACAGAGCAGATAAAGGGAAACAAAGGAGGCAGGAGTCAAGAGAGAGTCTAACGGAAAAATTCTCTAATAATTACATCTAAAAATTACGATTCTCAAAAGAATTATAGAGAAGACACTCAAAAGAGAGAAAAATAAAGATAAAGATAAAGATATAGAAAAACAGATACCGCATCGAGTGTAAGCACTTATCAAAGGTAGAATTCCGTTCGTTCGAGAATTTTAGTCCAGTTTCCCTTGAATCGCCTTTCGGTTGAGCTGCATTTTCTTAATCGCGAGCATGCCTCCTACGCCGAACAAGTTAAACCTGAGCTTCACCAGAAATGCTTACAGTGTTTTCGGTAGTCGCAGCGCAACTACCGCGAACGAGCATCAGCGCGAGCAAAAGACGGAATTGCTGGAGGGTAAGGAACAAGGAAGAAATATCTCTATCGTATTCTCCAAATTATTTATCACATTCTTCGTTTACCGACAAAATTTGTTTCGTGGTCATTGATACTGCTCGACATTAAATAAACGCGTTGTCCCATTCTACCTCGCTACTTTACCGCGATTATCCTCGACGATGACCGCACAATTTCCATTCTCTCTCATTCCCCTCGTGATTTGACGAGATCGGAGTTATAAAGGCCACGAGCGGCATCGTTGTCGTCAGAAACTCGGCACATTCTGCACGCGCCTCACATCGCATCATTAACAACAAACAGAATCTTACGAAACGTCGCGGAGAAAGCGTTACCCGGACAAAGTTCGCGATTGGTGAACGTTCAGTACGATCGGCATGCGAATGACCCCTTGTTGTAACGATATTGACGTCATTTCAGGTACTAGAGCCAACGGCCTTCTACATTTGAAGAATGGCGTTGATTATATCAATCCCGGTGAAGAGGACCAGATGGAAATTTACGGGTAGGTCACTCATATTGCGTATGCACATAATCGTAGGTGAATTCTCCTTGAATTTCGTAATCCACTTAATTTCCGCTCATTATCGTTACAGTTATAGACGAAACCGCATGCGGACCGTTATTATCTGGTTCCTGATTATCATTACCGGAGGCTTCCTGAGGCTGATATTCCATTGGGTCCCACGTCTCATGCTTTTGGCCACTCATACCAAGTGCTCTTTGGAAGAAGCGGAAACCGTTTTGTTGATCGAGAAATTTCAAGGAAAACACACGAGTCATTACGTGAAGAAGTTGAGGATTTTGACCGCTCAGGAGATTATGTTAGTAATCTTTTCAATGCATCTTGTAAACGTCAACATCATCAACGAAATCGCGATATCGTTAGTTAATATTTTATTCCACAGTAATAAATCTTTCCAAGAAGAATCTCTAATCGATGAAGCATGGGACGGGAGTGTAATAACCGCCAGAGAGGAGAAGGAAACCTCCCCGACGTTGTCCGTGCATCTTTCCGGGGGTCAATTCAAACGTGAGTGAATCAGTATATGCTTCTTGAGATCTGTGCGTTTCAAATATAAAATAGTTTTATCACGAGAAAATATTTTTAGAGGTGCCATCCATAACCATCTTCAATTGCAAGAAGTTGACCTACGTTTGGGACCCGGAAAGATCGGAATTCTTGAAACTGCGTGGCCTCGACACCGACGTTCTTACGTCCACGTTACATCAAGCACAAGGTCTCAGTTCTCAGGAGCAGTACATGAGGTAAAAAAGTCGAACAATTCCAACGTTTTTTAACGGGAACTTGGCGTCATAACGCATCAATTATGATAATTAATTAACTGGACGATTTACATCGACAGGCGCAACGTTTACGGCAACAACGAGATCGTGATTCCCGTGAAAAGCATATTCACGTTACTCTGCCTCGAGGTGCTCAACCCGTTCTACGTCTTCCAACTATTTAGTTTTTGTCTGTGGATCGCAGACGACTATTATTACTATGCCATGGTCATTCTCACGATGTCAAGCGCCGGAATTATAATGGCAGTCTTCCAGACGCGACGAGTGAGTCACTTCTCCTTTTTTTTCTAGTTGTTATTTCGTGTCATGATTAAACTGATCGAATTTTGTTCTTCTTAGAATCAGCATAATTTGCGCTCGACGGTGCATTCGTCCGATGTCGCCACGGTCATGCGAGATCGTACGACCAGTCAAACCGCAATAGTGCCGACGGAACGTTTGGTACCCGGTGACGTCTTGGTCATTCCATCTCATGGATGCCTAATGCCATGCGATGCCGTGCTGTTGACCGGCAACTGTATCCTCAACGAGTCCATGCTGACGGGAGAATCTGTACCTGTCACGAAAACGCCAGTTCCTTCTTCTAACGATGTGATATATAATACCAAAGAACATGCTAGACATACGCTTTTCTGCGGTACCAGAATTATACAGACAAGATACTACGGTAGTGAGAAGGTAAACTTTTCACAAATATATTTTTTATTTTTATATTTTAATTTTTTCTAAGTGTAAATAATTGTGCTGTGGTCATACATTAGGTATTGGCTGTGGTCATCAGGACAGGTTTCAATACCAGCAAAGGAGATCTTGTGCGATCCATCATGTATCCTCCGCCCGTGGATTTCAAGTTTGAACAGGACTCGTATAAATTCGTTATATTGTTAGCGTGCATAGCCAGCATCGGGGTCGTTTACACAATCGTGACGAAAATAATGAGAGGCGTTCACGGCAGTCATATTACTCTGGAAGCATTAGATCTCATCACTATTGTAGTGCCACCGGCATTACCAGCTGCCATGACGGTCGGACGTCTCGTAGCACAACGTAGATTGCAAAATAATAAAATATACTGCACGAGCCCGAGAACGATTAACGTGTCAGGATCCATCGATTGCATTTGCTTCGACAAGACTGGAACGTTGACCGAAGACGGTCTGGATATGTGGGGTGTGGTGAGCGTATCTGACGGAAAGTTTCAGTTGCCTGTCAAGGACATCGCTAGTCTGTCGTTGTCCGAGGTTCTTATCGGCATGGTTACATGCCACGGAATCACGATAATCGACAACCAATTGGTAGGAGACCCGCTCGATCTGAAAATGTTTGAATCCACTGGTTGGACGCTGGAGGAACCTGATGTATCCGATACATCTAAATTCTCCATGCTTTTTCCGACGATCGTTAGGCCAGCAAAGGATTCCAAGCTTCTCAAGAAACTGCCCAACGATTTTGGCGGTACGCTCAGTCGACAAAACTCCGTGTCTTCCGACGTAATGGACGGAATATCTCTCAGCAACCTCCACGACGCTACGTTCGGTGATTCTTCGACGGAACTGGAACAAGGACTGGAAGTGGGCATTGTCAGGCAATTTCCCTTTACATCGAGTCTTCAGAGGATGAGCGTGATCACCAGGACATTGGGCGCCAATCACTATGAACTTTATTGCAAGGGTAGTCCAGAGATGATCCTCAGTCTCTCAAGAGCAGAATCTAGTAAGTTTTTACGATTGCATAATTCAGTGTAATTTTAATTAGTTATCTAATTTTATTATTTTAATTTTATTAAAATAATGATATCTCTACTTATTTTTTTTTTGTTTTTTTTTTTAGTTCCTTCAGATTTCGCGGCCGTTCTACAAGAATACACGTCCGAGGGATATCGAGTAATCGCCCTCGCGCACAAATCTCTGAACCGTCTTCCGTATGCCAAAGTGCAACGCATAAGTCGTGAAGCCGCCGAGATTGATTTGACATTCTTGGCGCTTATAATTATGGAGAACCGACTGAAACCCGAAACCTCGCCAGTGATCGCCGAACTGAACACCGCTTGCATCAAGACGGTGATGGTGACGGGCGATAATATGTTGACCGCACTCTCTGTGGCTAGAGATTGCGATATTGTGAAGCCAGGCACACCGGTTGTCGCCGTCTCGACGAATCAGCAGAATCAGCTGAAACCGCAAATCTATTTCACGAAGAGCGATAGTCAACCATCACCGACTTCACCGAACGGTCAGCCCGATCTCAGCGAAATGACCGATTTGAACAGCGTGGTTAGCTTGGAAACCGTCGAGAGCGGCTCTTTCGGCAACACCAAGTTGGAGGACGATATCAATTATTTATCGGACGAGTAAGTATTTTTCAGCATCGCGAAATCTATTAAAATAAATATATATATATAATAATAAAACTTACGATTTATCTGATAATTGCAGTGTACAATACCTAAAGAATAAATACGTATTTGCATTGACGGGAAAAACGTGGGCGTTGATGAAGCAGTATTACCCAGAACTAATACCCAAAGTGGTCACCCGCGGTGCCATTTTCGCAAGAATGTCGCCCGATCAGAAGCAGCAGTTAATTCAAGAACTACAGTCCTTAGGATACTACGTTGGTAAGTGCGAACATAAAAGAAAGCCTATGTTCAAAAGTACAACGCACCTTTAATGGAACGACAAATAAATGTGATAACTCGCAATAAATCTTAATAATCTGATACAAGATTTCTTTTTCCGCAGCCATGGTGGGAGATGGTGCTAACGATTGTGGCGCGTTGAAAGCTGCGCACACCGGGATATCCTTATCGGACACGGAATCTTCCGTCGCATCGCCCTTCACCAGTCGCGAGACCAACATCTCCAGTGTTCTAACGGTGATACGCGAGGGTCGCGCCGCGCTGGTGACCTCCTTTGGCATTTTCAAATACATGGCTTCCTACTCGCTCACTCAATTTATCTCGGTGATGCTCCTCTACAGCATTGAGTCGAACTTGACGGACATCGAGTTTCTATACATCGATCTCTTCATCATTTCCATATTCGCTTTCTTCTTCGGTCGCACCGGGGCTTATGAGGGCCCGTTGGTGAAAATGGCGCCGCTCAACAGCCTCATTAGCACATCGCCAATACTCAGTTTGATCACCCAACTTCTAATCGTCGCAATTTTCCAATACACAAGTCTCTGGCATCTGCGTCAGATGCCATGGTTCGTGCCATTCAACCCAACCGCAACTGAGGATAAGGATGACGTGGGTTGCATGGAGAATTACACAGTCTTCATCGTCAGTTCTATGCAGTACATCATTCTGGCGGTAGCGTTCTCCAAAGGACCACCGTACAGAAAGTCTCTCTTCACCAATTACGGCCTACTCACCTCCTTCGTTTTCCTTAGTCTCTTCTCCATTTATCTCGCGATATGTCCCTTCGAATGGCTAACTACGTGGTTCCAGCTCGTTCTGCCCAACGATCTGGGCTTTCGTTTCGTTCTAGTTGGCTATGGCGTGGTAAATTTCGTGATTGCGTTACTGATTGAGTATCTCTTTGTGGAGTACCTTGTGTTCGGCAAGTTGCGCTATCGCTGGCACGACGTGGATAAATCTCGACGGAAGTTCCTAGCCATCGAACGAGACATGGCGCGCGATTCCAAGTGGCCGCCGATTTCCCAGGAGCCACTTCCGGAAGTAGCGCCGAATTTATTAATTCGGCAGAATGTCACCGAGATCAAAATTGAGAAACGGATCACCGAGTCATGCCTTCCCGCCGACACCAGCTTCATGAATACCTCGCCGATTTGCGCCGGTTTCAAACACTTCGGCTCCGCCCGCGAAGTTACTCTCAATCCCAGATCCCTCTTCGACGATTGTCGAAACACAGTGTCGATGCAGACGGTGCCGTGCTTCGAGGACAAGGACTTGTCGACGAAACAACCGGATGCGGAAACTAAAGTAAAACGACGACACAATTCGGAATCGGCAAATGGCATCAATCGCTACGAGAAACCCTACATGAATCACAATACCAATCCCATTGCCACGCTTCCCAGAAATCCTAACGCAACCCCTCAACCGCAGAAGCTGAGAGACTTCAAGGATGTCTTAGTGCACAAGAGCGACGATCGAGTGTCCAACACCAAGAACGTGCTTGAATTAGATATCCTGCCGTCCTGAGGTTCAAAGCACTCGAAAGATCGGTCGAGAGGTAGCTGAGTACCTTGAAATCAATCCAATAGCTAATTAATTCAGAATATTATTCAATCTTCATTTCTAATCGACGCATTTAGGGCATCGAAGCGATAATTATACGATCGATATGAGGCATAATCTGAAAAGTCCGGATCTTTGAAACAGCAATTTCGTGTTTTAAATGCCTGATGCTCTTGTAATCTCAATTTTCGATAAGCTCTCCTTCCATCCGGTATTTGTGATAGCCAGAATACGTATTTGATATCAATTATGATGATAATTCGTTTTATGTAAGAAGTGAATGGCGCCCGACTTGAATTTCATACTTGATCAGGCGATTTCTGTGAGTCGATGTGTTTAGTCAGTAATAGTATCCACGACTTGGGGATTAGTGACGTTACTTAAACTATGTAGGAATAAACCGGACATTAGAACGGCTTAAAGCTGTTTAGTCATTACTTGCGATCTCTCGCTATTTAATTAGACTTTATTATTTCATTATTCTTTTGTAGAACAGCTCCTCTTTCGCTTGGAAGTAATTATAATATTTAATACGTAATTTGTTGCATATTTGCGTATGTAATTTATTACATTTATCAATATGTAATTTATATAATTATTATTTAATTTCCTAATCGTATAAATCGCTTTCTAACTTAGGATTATTTATATTTCGACTCAGGCCAGGGTCCCTTTTGACCCATTCCTCCTTTATGCCCTAGTCCTCTTCCTCCTTTCTTTTATTAGAATCCGGAAGCAGAAAAGTATTATTGTTATTTATCTTCGAAAACGAGAAATTGTAAATTGTATATTGTATATTGTATGATATGCAAAGCAGAATCCTCTGGACGGAGCGTAGGGTATTATGTTTTAAAGATCTAAATGTTTACGACAACATTTAGCGCATGATCTTAAAGTGAAGCGTGAACTTCGAGAATAAGTCAGCGTGATAATATCTTTTTTTCACTACGATTCGAACGAATACTTAAGCTAACTTGCGACTTACAATTAATCCTCCAAAGTACGTTTAGCTGGCACGAAATTGACATTAACTATCTGGCCGCTATTTCCCGACTTGTTTCCCCGATGCATTTTTTATAGCCCCGAGTTTTATTTGTATTTATTCAAATAGCATGATTGTACATAAGTAATTTATATATAGCGCATAACATATGCGCATTGCATTTTAAGAAACGATAAGATTCGAGAAATAATTAGGAATGATGATTGTGGCTCAATGTGATTGCGAAATTGATTCGTTGCTAATATTGTTAAACGTTCATCTCGAAAGTCATTCCACGATGAAAAATTTGACTTGAACTAGAAATGATGTTGTGCGAGGAGTTTGGTGACATATTTAGGCGTATTACATTAAGTAATGGAATTATCTTGAATATTATGCGACGTTATAAAATAGGCTAAACCGACAGCGATAAACTATTGTCGCTACTCGGAGCCGATTACGTACTGTTAAACAACTAGGTATATCAAGATAAAAAAGATATGTACTTACAAAATATGCGCAACGGATATAGATACTTAATTGCGTTGGTTTACCTACGACGCTATAGTTCGTGTTGAAAAGTAGCGGTTGTCAAATAAAATATGTTTTTAATGTAGACACTGTTTATTCATTTCATCGTTGCTTTTTCTGTAGCGTAATGAAAGGGAATCACAGTGACACTAAAATAAGTTATTTTATATTATATCTGTTACTTTGGTAATATAGTCTCAAATTATAATTGTAATATTATACATATAATTATTATAGAATTAGTTAAGAATATTGAAATTGTTTGAAAAAAATAATGCAATCAATAATAAAATCAAAAACAAAGTATTTATTAAGCGCAAATTCATACGCATATCATACACGCTTAATTTACAATACATTCACAACGTTATAATTACAACACACTTGCGCCACCCGCTTGTGTCAATAGAGATACTTATATAATATCATATTACACTTAATAGGGAACGTCAAGCCTTTACTCACTTTCGAAACAATATTAACGGAAACACGAAATCGCTTATTACGAAAACGTCTACGACACGTGGATTTCACCCTAAATTACTTTTACATTCCCATAAAATAAAATGGCTTTAATTTCGCTAGACATGGTCCGTTCTCTCGAAGTCAATTAAAATTAATTCCTTTCGTTAAACGCTTTTGTCTTCGTGTCACACTGATTTTTCAAACGTGATTTAAACCTCGGAAATCATTTCCCGACACGAAGGATGCCCGAACTTTGTGTCATTCAAAAGTTCGCGGCTCAAAATTCTCAAGATCCTTCTGAGAATAATTCTCCCGCGATTGAGGACGCGCTACGAATTTATGACATATGTAATCCAGTCAACGGTCTTGGCTACGCGATGATAGATCCCCGGTTGACCTGGTTGCGCGCAGGAGTAACCTGCGGAGACGATGCCGATGAGATACCATCGACCAGTTTTCTCCAACATCAACGGACCTCCACTATCACCCTGAAAATTAAATGGCTTTCTCATACTCCTGAAAAAACATACTGGAGAAGAAGAGACAGAAGAAAAAGAGGAACAAGGGAACGGAACGACGATTCATCGTTCAAACAGTACACACCCACGATGATGAAATCGCTTACCTGACACGAATCTTTACCGCCGCCACGGTAACCGGCACACATCATCTCGTCATAAATGACGACGTTGATGCCATTGGACCGATGCCACCGCTCGCAGAGGCGATTATCGATCACGGGCACGTCTACAGCCTGCAACGTCTTGGGTCGCAATCTAGAACCTAAATAAAGTAATTCGTATAATGAGATAAATAGCTGACAAAAATATATAACAAGATTTTAATTATCTATAGCAAATTAATATTAGAGTTGAGTGTAAGATACTTATTTTTCCATTCAAATTTATGTGTGCGTATGACTCAATGTTTGTTATATTAATATTGCAAGAAATCATATGTTCTGGTAATTGGATCCAGAATTTATAAGGCGAGAGATGAAATTTAAAATTATATTAATGGATAAGTATAACACAATTTTTTCACAAGTAAAACGCTACCTGCTTGTAAAGCACCCCATCCCGCGGCCCAACCATATTGTCCCAGAAAATCTTCGTTTTTCTCCGGTAGACATATAGGCGCTATATGAGGCATGTAGTGAACCGGTCGATCCAATCGAAGCACAGCCACATCGAACCTGATAAACAACAATGAATATGGGAGATGTGAAATCGCGACAAAGTTTACTCTATTTAGCGCTGACAAATGTGCATTCGAAGTATTCATATTTTATTTATAATAAACTAGTAACACATGCGAACGCGTACCTGTCCGCCTGTGGCGTGAATTTGAAGTAAGGGTGTACTCTGATCTCTCGAACCCCAAAAGTATAAGCTGGCAGAGATTCACTCGCGGAATTCACCACATAATCGCCGAGGGTGACCTGGACTTGTCGCGCCGACGCTCTGACATTCAAACAATGTATTAAATATTCTAATTAGCATCGACTTATATTTACAGCTTAATAATTGCATGTATGTAAAACAAACGTATATGCAGACAGATTATTTCTCACTCACTTCGCAACACAGTGCCCAGCGGTGACAACGTGAAACCGATTGACCAAAGTACCGCCGCATCTACTGGAACCGATCCGTATGTACGCCTATTAAAACAAGAAATTAATTTTAACGGTAAGTTCGAAAGCCGAGCTAAGGTATCTAGCATTGCCATCGTGTCTGACCTGCCACGGGAAACTGCCAAAGCCGGCGTCGTCGCCGCCGACAATCCTCCTCTGCGCGATTTGTTTCGAGACGACCGGTACGCCGCAACCTGCAAAACGCAATTGCCTGGATTCGCATGCAATTAAAGTGTCGCCGTTATAATTATATATAGCGTGGCTGTCGGGTCTAATTATTTGGCGTGACGAATTGCGCTAGAGTTGCCAAATTTTCCTTTCTGAAATAGAACGTAGGTGTCAAGTAAATTAATTCCGGAGGAACGGTAGAACTCTTGTAGACAGTAATTGTAGTAAAATAAAACAAATAAGAATCCTCAATTATTCTATGTGTACAGAACATCTGGCAATCCTAACTGTGTGCCACAACCTGTGATTACAATAACGCACAATGACGCTTAAGCGCAGTTCCATAACAATCAACGCCTTTGGAGTCGAACACGCGAACTGTCGAAGGCATGCAATCGACAGCGACAAAAAAGTTTCTTCTCCGTTCTTCTCTTGCCGAAATTGGACTTGGAGTAATACGATGATTTTTTTAATAGCTTCTTCTATCCGATTTCAATGTTGGACCCTGGCCTGCATTGCTCGTAACCAAGTAATTTCAACGTAATTGAGTAATTCTCAGCGTTACATTGATCACTTACTCAAACATTACCCGACAGATAAAAGAAAAACATTATTCATGATTGTTCATACAAGCCCTTAAGTCAAAGCTGTTGATAAAAAATGTTTCGATAAGAGCATAAGCCGTGTAGATTGATATATATTATAAAATCAATAGTTTGAAATTACTTTCCTTGACAATTATTATGATAATTATTTGACGTAACCATACATGTGTAAACATGCGACACCGTTATTTCTTGAATCAAAATCTTTTAGATTCGTTAGATTACTTGAAACTACAAAGGATATTACAAAGATGTTTTTTTTTTTAATTATAATTAGTCGCTGACAAATTCATGCGCTTATTAGTGTATCGTTTTATATAAAATGATCCCTTATGAAAAACGGTTGTTGACGAATGCAGTGAAGCGTTTTATCACGTAGATTATGAGAAAGAGACGGAGCACGGATTGCCAAAGTTTTATGAGCCGATGGCGATGCAGAAAAACACGTTTCACCATTTAGAAAATTAATCCATGAACGACGACAGCTGTTATGATATCTACATCCATTCGCCTGCTGCACTTTCTACCAATTTCAAGAGTTTGTATTATCCCTTTGTAAGAATTGATCTACGATTTCTATCGTGTAGCTGTTCATTCATTAATTCAGCAAGGATAGTACTTCTTCGTTGAAGCGGACACTTGATTTTGACAAGACCGTTTTTATCTCGTGGCGAAAAATGCAAAGGGACCGAGATCAAGGAGACGGGCATTCATAATCGTTAATAGGCATTTATGGGAATTTAGACGGATAATTGTGCGGAAAACACAATGTTACGATACTGATAAAAATCATTTTCGGACAACCATGCATGAGAAGATAGAAATTCATGCGATTTTATTTAATATGCTTGGATATTATATCACGTGCATGCAAATCAAGAAAACGGAGAAGGCCAAAGGAACATAAAATATGTGTATGTCAAAGAAGAAAGAATTGTGATGATATTAAAAGAAAAGAAAAGATTCAAGACGATAAATGGGAAGCATCCGGTAAGGAAACTGTGCAATTTCTCGGGTGATAAACGGTGTGCGAAGAAGAAGTGGGACCGAGTGCGTGCTTGGAATACACGCGAATGTGTGAAGTGTGTGAAATAGTCTTGAAATAATTAATGAAGAGAAAAACAATCGACAGGAAATTGGTGGAAGGTCAAAAGAAAAAAAGAGAAGAATAAAGAGACAAAGTAGATGTCATGCTTTCAAGTGCGGTGCTATAGAGTACGGACGGCATGCTTTTCGAAGGAAGGACTTACGATCGTCGCTGGCGGTCTCCGTGTACAAATCCAGCGGAAGCGGCCGAGATTGATCTCTAGGCGACTCGATCAGGTTATAATCAGTGAGAGCTTTAGGGTCTTTCCGCTGACAACACGCGTACATAATGCCGCCGCAGCTGCCGTCCAATAGGCCAGCAGTCATCCAGCACATAAGAAAAAATTCGCAGCTCCGTCCGTCCGCGCACAATGTATCGTCGCCTTTCCACAGCGGTCTTTTTTGTTGGCGCGTCTCTGCAGAAAATATGGAAACTCTTGTCTTCCGCGACTGTCAAGTTACGTAGGTAATCGTCCTGAGCGACTGTCGAGCTACTTATGAGCGGCGCGACCGCATTTCCGTCCGGTCGAAGAGGAAATAAGATTCGCAGTTCGCAAGAAGATTCGCAGAAAGGCATCATTGTGGTTACTAATCTAATATCAATCTATTTAACTGTATTAGCCGAAAACAGAAACGGTTCCAATAGAGACATGAGACGGTCACAATCAGAGACATTGTTAAAAATTAAAAAATTATCAATATTAATTAATTAACTATAGACATAATTGTAACTATTATATATTAATACACATTGAATAACACGTGTAACCCTAATGCTAGTACAAGAAATTGAAACTCTTTACAGAATGCAAATCTTTCTGATCAAGTTTCTACTCCAATTACTAATGCTCAATGCAATTATCAATTAGTAATAATAGAAGGAAAGAGGTCGCTCTTCTTACTTCGCCGATTACTCCAAGTCTAACTTCGAAAGACGAAATGCGAGTTAAAATCCAGGAACTGGTTTAAAGCTAGCATCGTAGTAAAACAAAAGAATATATTACAATTTTAACCATTTGATCCTTACTTTAATTAAAGACCACATTTTAAATTAAATTTGTATAAATTATTTGAAAAATATAATTTTGGAAAATCTAAGAACATATATCTACTTTCATTCCAGCAGGATCATTGTAGTTAAAATCGTCACATACAAAGATTACTATAGAATTGTAGCTCAATCCGATCAAAAATAGAGTATTAAATAGAAAAGGATTAAACCGATTTTGCTGGAATCTATTAGGATAAAACTGTTCAAGGTAAGTGTAAAAAAATATCGACATGGTAATATTAACCGTTTCTCCGACAGACTTTCTATAGAGAAACATTTGGGCAATCGTAAAAGGACCTCGTACCAGTTCAGCGTGACAACGATCTACCGTCCGGCGGCAAAGCGCGACGTCGACGATGTCGTAACGATTTCCGTGTCTTGGACCACGACGGAAGTCGTCGACTGTAATGGAAATAAGTTTCGCGCACCATTAAGAAGACGTTGCGCGACTAAACCGTCCGATTTTTACGAGTTTACGCGAGAGGACGAAGTTACCAAGGCGATCAAGTAAACCGACAACTAAGCAGAAATCGCGAACTTGTGGAAGGCATCGAAAAATTCCAGAAGTAACGTCATTACGGCTAATTCAAATTTTGTGATTCCGCTGACAAGTTGCACGTACCTGTTTCCAATCTGGGGTAATCATCCGGCGTCTGTTTCCGGAGATCTGAAATAAAGATAAGATGCTATTCTGGAAAAGCGCAATTATCGAAAAAACTGTTTCCTACAAAAAAATAAAACCGTTCAATTTTAGTAAAGAAAAAATGCATAAAAATCTCACATAGGATCTGCATAAGGATCAAATTATCTAAAATTAGAAAAAAATATTGACACAAGAATTAATTAACTCCATTCATAACTGTTTAAAATTTAAAAAATATCGTCTGATATTTTACGTACACGCGCGGTCACTATTTATAATAATAAATTAGTGATTATTACGGTTTGTTGCGCTGGCATTACACATCTTATGCGCTACTATGCTCGCGAGTTAGTTCACTCGCTCGCGCCGGAGATAAGTGTCGGTTCGTTTACAATTGAAATGCTTCGAAAGTTTCATATAATACCTCATTTGCATTTGCACGCTTCTCTAAACACTTCAAAGCGCCGATGAAGCGCTATTTGCACAGCAAACCGAATTACAGAAGTGACGGGATTACACGAGCGCGCGAAGAAAAGGAAGAAAATAAAAGGGAAATGTATTTATTTTGCATCAAAAAAATAATGAGCAGCAATAAATACAAGCCTGAAACGTTTCAATATGTCTAAGTATAAGTTTCTAACCCATAATTTCTAATACTGCATTTAAAGTATCGAGAACATGATTTATTAACATGCACGATTTTAAACTATTTAAATATTAGAAATTATGTGCAATTTATAGTTTACCAATAAAGTTATAATAAAGATAAAAAATATAATCTTACCTCTAATGTCATCTTCGAAATCTGGCAGCTGATTAGATTGCTGGAAAAAAGATGCCGCGCCGCCTCCGATCGGCGGCAGGAAATCGTTGTCGCGAAATATCAATCGCGGCGTCCGATGGGACATCACCGGTCTATTGTAATCGGCGATCGTGGGAGTTCCCCAAAGAGATTTGTGCTGCCTCCACGAACTGGGGAATTGAGCCTGAGGAACGAAACGCGCGACCGGATGTGACCCAAGGTTCCTGCCGTGGGGTGATATCGGACCACTCTCGAGGAGATAAGCAGATCCCGTCGGATATCGTACGTATCTCCGCCGGCGGATTGCCACGAACCCGGTACGATTGGATCTTCCCCCATCTCTTCGCACGTCGATAGCCGAGAAATCGGAGTTCCTGAAGCGCCGCACCTCGCTCGCCATCAAGCTCGAAAAAAGACTCAGGACGACTGCAGCGAAAAGCCAATGACGCGGCCTCGATGCACCCATCGTTTTACTGAAGGATTAGAAATTATTGCTCAAGATCAAGTGCTCATTAAACTTCAAAAAATTAAATAACATATAACGCATAATATAAATTATTATTTATAAAAAGATTTATTGTAACAAGATGTATTTTGCATATATTTTATATTTCTAAACGGTATCAGATAAGAGACGCGCGATCTTTCCATATGCTATAATATTTGAATCCTAGACAATCTGTCACTACTCAATTCAGAACCGAGGATTTTCTCCTCGAGTTTCACGAGTCGTTAATCATCATCGGGCGCCATATTAGAACTGATTCCTAGCGAAAGGAAATGCACATTGAACTCGCAGCCAAGTGGAATCGTCGATGATTCTGGTCCAACTTCGAGGAATGCCACGCTACTCGTACTCACATAATTATCGGTTCACACAAACAGCGGTTTCGCGGTGAATCGAAGAACTTTCTTTTGGCACTGAACCGTCCATGAACACATGTTCTCGTTTATGAAACGATAAAAATGATGTAGAGGTAGATAACGTGGGATGTTTTTAGAAGATCAGAATTTTTAGGGATTATTTTTCTTTTCTATTTACTGATAATTTTTTTTTTACTAAGCTCCTCAAAAATATAATCTACAATCGCTCGTAACGAAAAGTGTCTTCGATCTTCAACATCTTAGCAAAGAATGAACCATTGTTTTTTTTTTAATTTAGATTCTGTTATCTGCAATTTAGAGTTGACAACTAGATCTTATATGACTCAACGCTTGGAGGCAAACGAAACAAAGTGGAAAACAACTTCCGCGTGAATTCCTCTTGACAGGACGGGGACGAAATCCCGTTTGCGTCACGCTCCTTCGTAACGAGTGAAAGTAAAAAGGTTCACCCGGAACCAAAGATCATGGCATTTATACATGAGAAAGATTCACCAAACGTGCTTAAATTCACCAACATCTCTGTCGAATGAAACTATCGCCTACGAACGGCATTAGCAAGAGAAAACGACGTGCTAAAAAAAACTTTAGCAAGGCTTCCTCGTACATTAGGCTTCCTCTAAGGCCTGAAACTTGTAAATCTCTATTTTTAACCGCTCATGTAATTAAAACATTAGTGCATCAGCTTCTTAAAAAATAATTAATTTTGTATTACTTAAATAATCAGTAGATTCTTATTATAAGGATAAAAATATAATGAATGGATTTTTTCCAGATAGATTCTTTCAAAAACCAAATTTTCACGCGCCTTTGATTGATATTGATTGATCGTTACCTCATGTTTGGCAGACAAATCGAGAGCAGCTATCAAACCGTTAGAAATGTTAGAAAGGAAAATAAAAGGGGAAGGATATAATTGTTCGTTAAATAATCTTGATGGACGGCCTTGCCGGGCCAGGGCCAATCGTGGCAGAAAACATGAACGGTTCGATGTGTTAGTAGGTCATTGGCTCTACGTCGCGTGGATCCACCAGAAGTGAAAGTATACGTCTTGCGTGCACGACAGTGTGAAGTTCACGTTCACGCAGTGCCATCCGCCGCCCCGACGACGGAAGTTACAAATCGCTGCTCACATCGTTCTTCAAAACCTCCCACCTTTTGTTCCCTCTACTTATTCCCTTTGTTCCCTGCAAAACGCCACGCGAATGCACGCGAATCCGTTGCACACGATGATTTTCACCGTGAAAGTGTTCGATTACTATAACGTGATCCCCTTTGCCCAGATCTTTAACTTGCGTTTCCCGACATTGTTGTTTTTCTTTCTCTCGCGAATTACAGATAACGAAATGCTATGATTTTCTTTTTAAATTTCCAGCTCCGTCAAGCGTATCTCAATGGATGTAAAAGACAGATAAAAGTGTATTAAATTGTGAAATCGAGCTGTAATGTTGAACACGCATTCTGTGTATACTGACATATTATATACGTTATATTGCTTTTCTCTCTCAATGCTAAATACTTTGCTAATAATTTAGTCAAATTTGTTTTTGTTACTATTAATATTGTTACTTCACCCTTTAATTCATTAAAGATTAAAGACAATTAATTTTTGCAACAGTTAATGAAATCGCTAATTCTGTATCATCAGTTGTTTACCGCGTCCGTTTTCAGCTGTCAGTGAAAGCACGTATGTATATGCAAGCACCCACATGGATCGGATCTCCGATCACATCCCTTTTCTTTTCCCGTGCGGTCCACGCGCAGCCCGCGCGATGCGGCATATCGAATTCCGTATGTGAATCAACGTTAAGAACATGGAAGACCTATCACTTTCTCCTGGCGTCGCGCAGGAGCTCGCTATTACTTTCGCCCAAATCGAAGGATAATTATTCTCTCGTGCATGTTCCGCTGAGCTAGGATCGGTTACGATTTTCCTTTGACGCATCGCATACACCCTAATAGCTAACAACAATAGAATCGGCCAAGCATTACGGAGAAAAGCTTTGCACGCGCCGCCGAGCCACGACGATAATGTCGACGATAATACATATACGCATCCGGAATTATATAATATAAAACTAAATAGTATCGCATCTCGCGCTGAAAAATGAAGCGCATTACATCGTGCGCGCGTTATTAAGCGTATCAGTGGTATCTATTACCGGCGCGGAATTAATTTTCCGTATAATGCATAAGAGAATAATTCAGAATTCGGTATCGAAAAATATTATATTTCAAAATTGTGTATTTTATATACTTCAATAAGTACTCTAATCATTACACGTATCTAATGAAGATCATATAGCCGAGGTTCTCCGTAATGATAGCAATAATATGCAATGATAATCTTGGAATTTACAATTATTTAAGTACGTTTCCAGGATCATTTCACTTGTCACTTGTCGCTCTAATTCTGCCATAATTTTTTTTCTTATAAATCAACAATTATTGAACTGTCATATTTAATTACCATTTAGATAACAGCTAACTCTTAATGTTGCTGATAATATACTCTAGCTGTATAAAATGTAGACCAAGCTTCAACCTTCAAATTCATGCACGTATATCGAGTGGAAAGATTCCTTATCTACCAATCGCTCATTCGTTGCTGTAATCGCACCGGATATAGCATATGTGGCAGCTTTTGTTCTTTTTCGTCTTTTCTCTGTCGAAGCAAAAGGTTGAGAAACCGCAAGTAAAAACCTTGAACGGACCCCGATATAACCCGATATAGATATTCGAAATTCGTCTTTGTGCTTAATGTGTTTCGAAAACACATCCGAGTTTCCTTTCGGAGGATAGAAACCGGTTTCTTCTCCGAAGAAATCTTGACGTCGCAACTGCTGATCTTATTCACGGCCTTGAAAAGAGTAAGCATTTTCGCGGTCTAATTCACCGATATCATTCGTGACGAACACTTTCCATTGTGTAACGAATCTTTTCTCGTTAACGGCTTCGTTTCTGGGCCATTTTCAGGCTCGGAGATGATGGATGTGCAATAACAACGAACAATTGCTTTTCAGCGAACAATTATGTAAAAACCGCGTACCAAAGGAGAAAAATCAAAACAACGATTAATCGAAATATTTCTATTGGTTGTTTGCTTTGTGGAGAACTGCAAGATATATACTTGCTCTCACGACGCGACGCTTAGAAGAGTTGAATGACTAGAGTTAAAAGCCTACTCGTCCAACGACTCTTCGGAGCCCACGTTTCTCTCTTCAAGACTTCTATCAAATTCTGTTACGTAAACCACGAGAAGTGTTTGGGCAACGCGTGTACAACGGTACCGAAGCGTGCATCCTCAATGCGACGTCGCGTTTCGTTTTGAGAAAGAACGGAAGTACTTTCACTGCCTACGAGGATGGCAGTTTAAAAAAACCTTCTCTGAGGCGTCATGTGACGCGAAATTCGTGCTTTAAACCGGCGATCACGCGCTCTTGCAAAACCGTGTCTTCTTTCCGAAATCAGCGAAACTTTCTTTTCGTATAAAATTAAGGAAAATGTACTGCTCTCGTGACTGTTTGTCGACCGCCATTTTGTATCTTTGGAACAAATATCTGTATAAATCGTGTTAATTAATGCAATTGCTTGATAAAGTTGGAGTATGCAGGTGAAATCTCCGCGCGGGAGATTTAATAGACAATCCAGTCACGTAAAATCAATTATTCAGTTATAAGAAGACTTTTTTAAAACCAATTTTAATATAATTACAAATTATCTAAAATTGATCTTCAATTGAAGCATTCTTTTCTTAACAGCCTTCTATTATTATGCCTATTGTTAAGAAACCACTAATATGACGATTATTAAACTTAATATCATATTATGTTGAAATCCAAGTTGAGAATCTGACACCGATTGCTTCCATGCATCAAAATCACCGCACGCACCGGCTTGCGCTTTTCGTTTAACACACTTTTTATACGTAAGAAACGGCTGATAGCCTCTCTTTGGAAAGATAGGTGCTCTCCACGAAGCCGATCTTGCTTTCTCCTCGCTTTTATAGTAACTGTCGTTTAATCACACATTAAGCTTAATGAAACAAAACGAAACTGAGCATTCCGTTCTGCGTGCCTTCATCCATCGCGCCGATTCAGACAATAAATCGAATAAATTTGATCTGCTTTGAGATGTGTTCTCTGTGTATGCGATTTATCGTTCGTACAATTAAGCGCGCGAAGAAACGCCCCGGGAGAAAGTTTTCATTTTCGAAATTGAGTTAATCACTTTATGCGGACCAACTTGTATTGTTCAAAAAAAAAAAAGAAGACACATGTTTCTGATCGTGAGATAGATCTTTCAGTATGTTGCACTATGTGTTTTAGAAAACACCTGCCTCTAATACTGTTTCTCCGTGATAATGAACTATACGTTATAATGAACTATACGATCTCAAATAAACCTCAAATTACATCTTGTTACAAAAGTGCACAATCTTTTCTCCTTCAAATTGTTTTCTCTCTGCTAAATAAGTAATATTCCCCTGCTCCAGTTTTAAGAAGTATTTTCTAATCTTCTTCACACCAAAGCTACAGTGTTCATTAAATTTTGTTTCTGTCTAATTCATGCGAACTATTCCCAGATTCCGCGCGTATTTTTTTTTTTACATCAGCGTTTTAAGATTAGAAAATAGAAAACGCGAGAAATAAAATAGACCAGTCTACGAGAGGGGGAGACAAATCGGCGTGAGACTGCACTCACCGATTCACCAAACGTGACCTTCCCGGATTTCTCCTCGGCTGATTGAAGCAATGCGAGCGATTTCTCAAGGGGAACCCACCAGAGCACTACTCCTGCCGCCCTCTCTTCTGCGACCTCTTCGTCTGCCTCGTATGACCGAGGTAGTCCTCAGCACCATAACACAATTGAAGGTACCGTCGCGACGGGTGGCTGTTTCGAAGAATATCACCGCGAGATATTCTTCGTCGTTGATTATCCTCCAATTCCACGATCACGTCTCACGAAACGCCCGTGCACTCGCGATTTATATATCCAGAATAGCGAGGACCAACTGACGAGAATCTGAGATTGTATTTCCGAAACTACTACGAGAAGCTAACTTCGCGTATTCGCGCGTTATCGCAATGCGATAAGGTCTTGTCACTTCGGTGACTAACGAGGTTGCCTCGGCTAAATCTTCAGAATGCCGTCTAGGTTCTTCACAGATCGGGGTTCCCATCAAACTTTGAGATTCCCCTTTTCCATATCTTCAAAATGCCGCCGTCGCGAGTATGCCTCTTTCATTTTTTCTTCACTTGCACTTGCTTTCGACAGACAACCGATCCTATCTTCCACATCGGAGATTTTTCAATCTTTCGATCTGATCCCGAAAAAAAATTCTTTTTTAACGGGAAAACCCAACACTTCGTGGACGACCGATGGAGCGTGTCGATTACCACAGGGTGGCGAAGCTCCACGCCGTGTGGAGGGCTCGCACCATGTCTCTATCCTCTCTCGTCGAGGGGCCCCGAAGAACGCCTGCTCGCCTGCTCGTCGTCGGTGTCTGCCGGCACCGCTACGTCTGCTCTCACTTTCTCCGTCGAGTAGTTTCATTTCGGTACGTAAAACTCTCTCGCAGCGTTTCCCCACTATGCGTACGAGGCGACAGCCACCGGCGCGGCGCCGCCATCAATCCTTAGCATTCGAGTTAAAAAAAAAGACTGACCGATGCTCACGGGTAGGACTCGCGATTGTCCTTCGATGATCCAAAATGATTCTTTCCCTACCCACAGCAAAATATATCACCAAGATACTTAAAAGATATCTGAAGATATGAGAATATCCCAGAGACATCTCCAAGATTATAAAAAACCAGGATTATTTTATCTCAGATATGATATCTGATTTTGCATATATATCGGATATCTATGCCTCATTTAAAAGCAGATATGTTATATACAACCCAAATAGCAAGAAAAAAAGAAGAATTCTTCTTAAATTCTCGATTTATAAAATTAAGGTATATATGTTCACATATATTCATATATAAAGATGATAATACATTTGATAATGCATGATAATGCATTCGCCTGTTGCACCGCATTAAAAGTTCAAAAGATAATACATCTCTGATTCGTAATATTTCTCCACGCTTTACTGAGTCGCTGTGAATATTTAGGAAGCAGATCGAGACAATTAACTGCAGTCGAGAATGTTCTGAGAATGAGCGTTGTTTTACTGACCATTGTTTTACTGAAAAAGAGCATGAAAAAGAGGAAACTTGAATTTGTGTGTTACAAATAAAGTCTCGTTCTTATTATATACATATTTAATAATGCAATTTAGTAATTGCATCCACCACGTTCTTCAGATTGATAGATTAATAGTCTAATTAAGATAATTAATAAAACATTCGCACGATCTGAGTTAAATCGAAGTGTAAAATCGATTTAAGATTTTAGACAAGTCCTTAACTCGTTGAGACCAACAATTCAATCTATTAGAAAAAAGAAGGTGCCGTTTTATTCGAGATATTCCCGTTCTCGCGAATTTACAATGGGCATCAGGAAATCGTTGCGCGGTAAATTATTATTTAAGCGGTGGAGAAAGTCGGTGACAAGTTGAAGAAAGGCGATGGGACAATTACAATAAGATTATTTTTCGGAGCAGTGCTCTGATGTGCTATTGTCATGCTTGGATTCGCACGGAGACGAATTGCGATTATCTCAAGAACTTTGCGATCGACGAACGATGACAAACAGTCTTAATCACTTTTGAGATCGGCCTCCGTCAATTATCATAACATTCCTGCGCGCTGATCGTGTAAATTACGGATCTCGTGGATCCGTTTCGGTAATATTGCGATTGCAAGAACGTAAGACGAGAATGTGGCAATCAATTTGTTTTTTTAACGACGAGTTAATCCCATAAAAAAACCGAGAAAGTGATATTTTATGATAAAAATGTGTGCGCGTTGATTCATCAGTTGATTCATCGATATATACGATAACTTTAGGATCTCAGACAATTTTTCTAATTGTAAGTGAAAGAATCGTGGAGATATCTGACTTATAAAGTTGCTGCAAAAAATTAACGCAATTATTAGCAATATAAAATAGAAAAATCATACTATAAAAAGTTGGAAGCACAAATCGTTACTTATACGGTTTATGTGTATACAAACGTTAAAAATTTATGCAAATTATATTCTAGCTGAAAACGAAAGTAAGCGATGCTTACATACGTCATGTACGTGTTATTAGCTCCTTTCTCCTTTTTGACACCTCCGACCTCCGACTAAGACATTGAATTATATTTTGTTACATGAACTAACTCTTTGTGTAAACGATCCAGCTGACCACAGCAAGCTTGAAATGTCTATACATCCGCATTAGTGAGAGTGACAACATGAACCATTAAATATGCGAGATCGAGTTCCAGCGAAGTGATAAATTCCTATTGCTCGTAATTAGAAATTTCATTTCAATTCGATCTTTTTGCTGTAACATTTCAACTTTTAATTAATTTTTAATGTCGCCAAATATACGATGCTTTTCGTGTGCTTGCTTTAACACAACATGAAGATAAATGTATTAATTAAATCTAATTAATGAGGTTCGTGAGCAGTGAATTGCATCTATTAAAAAGGAAAATCGGCATGAAGAATGTGCTGAATTAAAATCGAAAGTGTTCTTCGACCAGATTCTGTCGTAGAGAGCGACTCGCGACTGGGAATGTACGCAAGGTGTGCAAGAACTTGGTCGAAACCGGAGAGTACGATCGCGAAATCATCGATGCTTCTTTTATTTGTCTAGATAAGTCGCCTATAGCACCCGCTTCTAGAGTCAACCAAGTATAACTTTCTCCGTGAACTTCGAAAGTCCGGTGTATCCATCGCGTTTATCGCGACTCCGCGACAGGTTCACGAACAAATTATGTCTCTCACCGCCGGAAGTTGGAGAGTTTCTTCTTCTTCTCTTCTTTAGATATCACTCTCTATAACGATTATTACCCCGCGCGGAAAGAGAAATTTAGATCTTTCAGAGTTGCATGTTTGTAATATGTAATAATTAAGTAAACAAGTGTTGGAATATCAAAACGTTTATCTTTTATTTTTAAACTTGTCTAAAAGCAATTACAGTATTTTTTAAGTAAAATACCTGTACTTAAAAATGTTTTAGGCATTATTTTGTAATTAGAATTATATCGCGGATCGCATGCAATCCACAACTCCTAAAAGCTCGATGCACAAATTGTTAGCTGCTTCACGCGTACAAATTCGTGAATTAATATAGGAAAATATTAATATAAAGAAAAGAAAAAAAGGGAAGAAACAGGATCACGTATTGTGCAACGTTAAAGGAAGCCCAAGATGCCAGGATGTAATTAGGCGACGGTGCGACATTGCACAGTCTTTTGCGCATACATGACATGTCTAGGCAACTATTGTGACGTGAATAGATAAACATCGATGGAATGTAATGGCTAACGCACGTCAGTAATATTAACCGGAGGAACATTGCGAAAATGATGCGTGGCTAAAAGAGTGACGTCGTAAGTACAACACACGTCATTACACTGATGTATTGGCGAGCATTGAGTAACGAGTTTATCTAATAAGCAATCATTTCCGCAGAGAGAAAAAAAGATAGACGATGAATGCGGTTGTATATCCTCTGTCGAAATCGAGGATGTATATTTGACGAACTTATGATGCGATAAGCTTGTTAGCAACTTTGTTGCGCGTCATTAGAATAGAATCTATGTTGCAGACGATAAGCGCGTATATCTTTAAAACCGGATATAAACGGTGACCAACCACTTAGGATCGCATGATGATATCAGAAATATAAAAAAATTCTTATTTTTTAAAATCAATTTATCATACTCATACATTTGAAATCCATTATTTATCGCTTATTATGAAGAGTAATAACATAACATAATTTTGTTAATGACTAAGAATTAATAAAGATCAGAGTATGAAAAGTTAAAAAGCGTAACATTACTTTATATTCGAGATACATTAGGTAAGTTTAATTCTAGGAATCAAGCTTATGAAAAGAAAATCTTCTTTATCTCAAAAATCGTAAAACAATCGTCTTAAGTGGCTACTACTGTATGTGCAACACATAAGAGTGACGTTAATTAGAGCGATTTAAAAGGAATCTGCATGTAATCTTCCTCGTAAAAGGAAAATGTGTTATTATGAGTAGACTCCTCCTCGTATTTGCTCCAATAATTTGCAAGGCTTATTGCTTTATAAATGATGTATTAACTCTGTTAGAAACTCTGTAAAATATTGTGCATCGTGCGTTAAATGTAATATTGAACGTACGGGTGATCTTAAATAAAGTACTAAAGCGAATTGCTCTTAATATGATATCAAACGGTTAACTAATCTCAGATCTACTTCATTTCCATCTTATAGTTTTTGTTTTATTACATTGATTTCTCCTCTTGTATATTATAATAAATTAGAATTTAATTTAAAGTAATTTTGTAGAATGTAAATAATCTTTTAATGAGATGAGGGAGTCAAGATGAAACTCTAGTCCTCTAATGCATCGCTAGTCACACTAACTTCCTTTCGCGACCCATATAGATCGGCTTGGCGAATATGTACGGCGAATGTACACAGCCGCGTATATCGACGCAAGTGTATACGCAAGTGTACATCTCTATGCGCGAAAGGGACTTTACTTTCTCAAGCACGCGACCGGCGTCACTCCATCGGCAGCTCCTCTTACTTTCTCTCCCGCACGTTTTAAAAGTAGGTCCCAAATAGGATTAAGCGATCTTTGAAGAGTCTTATACCACTCGATCCGCTACTTGTGTTGCACGGCGCTTTGCCTGCGGTGTGCCGCTAATTATATAAACAAATTGATAAAAATTGATATAAAAATTACGACTGAGATATGAAAGCGCGATGTGCAATCTGTGGTTACTTAACCACAGTGCTATCTCTGTGACTGATAATTCTTTCGCACTTGTTAATAAATTTAATTTAAAACTCATCTTTTCTCAGAAAAAACTTAATTAAAAAAATCAATACATTAAAATTCTCCATATTGAGTATTCTTCGTATTTTTGGTTGTGTTGATTAATTTCTACTCGAACGGTCTCTTTCCAATACTCATCGCTCGTTACACGCATTTATCGTCGGCTTTCTAATCGATAAACGCGTGAATCTCGGAGGGATAACTCTGGTGTTCGCTCCACTTACGTCTTCACGGCGTCGTGAATGGTCAATTACCCTCGCAAATGCATCTCGCGGCGGTGCATTCATAAAATGCAAACTACTTCTCTTATCTTCGTTCTACTACATAAAACCAGGCCGTTTCTGTGTCTTCGCGCACATTTTTTTAGCATGTTACTCATTTATTTTGTTATGTTACATTTGTCTTTTTCGCGAGCACGAATGTCGGATTGGCTCATTCGATATGCCGCTTAATTAAGATAATAACAAGTTGAGATCTACATCGTAATCCAGTTTTATTGGCCGTTTGACTGGATTAAATATTTGCCTCTAATTGCATTTACGTGCGCCACGCGATCGCCGTGCGATGTAAAATTTTATATAATGCGGTCTCAGAAGTATAAGTCTCTTTCTTTTCTTTTACTTGTCGCTTCTTATACATGTACTTGTCCTCCTCACTTTCAGCGAAAGTGAATGGGACGCGACGACGTTTCTAATCGGCCAATTTGCATCAAAAGCTACTTGCGCGTAATCGAATGTTATAGCTCCAGTATAACGATCGTAAGTGTCACGAGATGAGTTAGAGATTGATATGTAGATTAGTATGTAAATTCATAATTTCACTCATATGTATATATGCGTACAATAAGATAAAATTCACTAAATTAATACGTTTGGTCATTATTGCATGATTTCTCAGTTTCTTATAAGAATTAGCAACTTTTATTTGCAATGGGATAGTGAATTATTGTTAAGAAATTCTAAAATTTCACAATCAAAAAATTATCGCAAATTTTTATCACGCTATTCTAAATCAACGATTAAATATTGGGTTCGTGCTCTCGAAATTTAACATTATTTAAATATTTAAAATACTGACATTTGCAATATTAGGATTCTCTCTAGTGGTAAACTTCATTATGGTCGATAATGTTGATATTCTTCTTTACTTGCTGAATAACTTGTGAGCACGTGGGCTACGCAGTAGTAGTATGCTCATTGATGCTGGATGGAGAGGGCACAACCAAACGAAGCAAAAAAAAAAAAAAAAAACACGTTGCTGCAGCTGATAGTGCTCCGCTCGGCAACGTGGTCGGCGTTCGGGCGTTGTTGATTTGATACTCTCTTGAGTGCGATTGTTGCTCTCAGTTTAGTGCGTATTGCTACGCTCAAAAGTGATTGACGTAATTCAACAAAATGAGCATACTAAATCGATTTTCGCGACTCCCTCGTCTGAGCGCTTTCTATCACAAAAATGTACGTCGTCGATATAATAAACAAACCTCTGCTTTATAGTTCGCCTTTAACCTTATTTCTCCCTAACCTGAACTAATGTTCGTAAACAATGATACGGTAAAATTATGATGACCTAGCTGTTGAAATCAACCTAACAATCTAGCTCGAAATCATAGGCCTCTTTTAGAGGAAGTAAAATAAAATTTGCTTTGCTCTTAACTTGGCATTTTCTCAAATGTTCCAGGTCTCTCGCTTTTGCACAAAAACCGACGGTCCACCGATACCCACGAATGCCCTGAAGGATACGTACAGTGCCAATGAACAATCTGGAACCGGAGTGATATACGACAAAAAGCCATTTAGAATACACCTCCAAGCTGGCAAGAATTACACGTGGTGTCTCTGCGGACGAAGCAGAAACCAGCCGTTCTGCGACGGCACGCACAGAGACATTTTCCTCAAGATAAAGCTCAGACCCATACGTTTCATTGTTTCGGAGACTAAGGAATATTGGCTGTGCAACTGCAAGCAGACGTCGAACCGACCTTTCTGCGACGGCACGCACAAAAGGCCGGACATACAGGAGACAAGAACATAAAAGACATGAAACTGTACTGTTGATATAGCATCATGAATTTCGAGATAAAGATTACTTTTATGATATGCCATGCCGTTTGTAGATATCTCGAGTCGTGTATATAATATACATACATCTTTGTAATTATTGTTACTGGAATACAATATGTTCCATTATTAATAAAAATATCTTAGATATCACAAACAAAAATAATCCTTTGTTTCTAAAAATAATCCTATTTTATTTCTTAGAAAATAATTCTCGACCAAACTGATGAAATAAAAAAATATATAGGACAAACGTAAATTGAAGAAGTAGATTATTAGAAAATAGAAGACATCGAGGTTGAACCGCGATATCGTTTTTGTTTTATCTTTTACTATGCACGGCTTCAATGCTTCCACAATAGCACAATTATCTTGTCCGTTTGATGTGTACTTCCGAAGTCGGAAATACGTAACATTCGCATTTCCATCGTCAGAAAGAAAATGCAGAACGCGCGTTACATCAGTCGCAGTGCGTCCACAGTGCTCCGAAGTACTTAATTAATCGTATTCCCTTTTAAAATAATTTACGAAATGCCAAGCGTTAACTTGATATTGTTTTTATTCATTATATGTGCAGCGTATTCAATTACCTACTGCGATCACTGCTGCTTAATCAATCGCCATGAGTTACCGCAATACGATCTAATAATGAACAATTCGTGCTCGAGTCAACCGATCATATCACGAAGGATAGTCTCCAACGTGAGCGAGTGCGCAAAATTCGCCGCGTCGAAGAAAGCCCTCGCCTTCAATTTTATTTCCTCGAGAAACCGCACCGGTACGCGAATGGCAAACATTTAAACGTAATTGCGGCGTGTAATTATGATCATTTCACGTGATAGGCCCTCATGATTATAGCGGAACGTAATGCGAATTACAAGTGCAACTGTGCTGTAAAACGCGGTGTAATTAGTCGGTTCAATTAACGTGATTAATTCAACGTACGTTTCGTGTAATTTCCCTGGCGTATATTCTTATGATGTTTCTTTACTGACACGCAGGTGGGCGAGAAAACTCGTGTCAAGCTCTTCAATGTCCCGAAGATTACAATATGACCACCCTCGTGGCTACCCCAAATTGCAATTATTACAGCATGTACCACATTTTATCTCCGCCCGGTAAATGAAATTATAATTATTCACATCAGAGCCCGCGTAAAGATCATGCCATGAAAGTCCATTATTAACACACAAACCATATTAAATGTTATACACGCGTCCGAATTTATTTTTCGAACCGTAAGCTCTTTCGACGTGTTATTAATTAAATATTATTTACTTTCAGTGAATGCCACGATGGAGTGTATTCCCAAAGCGGGGATGTTCATGCTCTCGTCCGAAAGTCTGAATTATACGGAGGCACGAAGTTTCTGCCAGACGCAAAACGCATCGCTCGCGCACATAATTAGCGAGGAGCGCACAGAAGGCCTCGGCAAATTCGTGTCACATAATCTTACCAGATTCGTGGGTCTGAGCAGTGAAAACAAGGAGAGAATTTGGAAGAACGAATTCGGTAATTCGTGACCACATATATATGTCTTGCTTGCAGCGAGATAATCTTTCAAGCCGCATGCCGAAAGGTATCTCGACAGAGAACTCTGAAAAATATATGACTTTTGACAGGCGAGTCCTTGTCCTGCTTCGACTATCGAGCATGGGGCGAGGGGGAACCGTCGTATTCGAAGGGCTGTGTCGCTCTCACAAAGCTGCCTGCCAAAAACTCGCTGCCCTTCTGGAAAGTGATACCTTGTCGCGCATCACTGCCGTTTATCTGCGAACTCTCGCCGTTGTCTCCAGAAGAATCGTCGAAGCAGCGTCATAAAACTCATAAAAATCATCGTCGCACATAATACGATTGTATTAAATGCGATTATACATTTTAAGAAGAAATAACAATTGTACGTGCGACATAAAAATAAACTTACGAGCGCAAATTATTGACTTTTATTAAAGAAACTCTTACCTCGATCTGAACGACTATTGAAGTAGAAACAAGAAGTAGCCTTTATCATATTATTATATGTATAGGATTAACTTAAATCAATTCTCACCGTCTTTAATTCCCACATACAATAAGGGCCATTCTTGTTCTGCTTTTGTATTGCGCAGATACCATTTAGCAGTGAGTGATAAGGTCGGAATGAAGGCAGACATTAAATATGTATAGAGATTTTAATGTAGGATTACAGGACTCCAGCATTGCGTATATATAGAGAGTGACTTCACTCTCCGATGGCTTTATTTACAGGTACGATTGTTAATCCGAAGTATGCACGGTTGGACACGTTGACAAAGGAGGGGAAAATATATTTATATAACTCTCACTCGATCGCGCTGCGCTTACACATGTATATGTACATAATAGGCCTAACGTTAATAACATTAAAAATCGTTTCGCTCGGGTCGTTAACTCCAGTCTCCTTACGTTCTAGAGCATGCTTTCTACAGGGATATCACTTAGCAACTATGCAGCCAAGACAGCTGTACGCTGCCGCATGCGTCCGACGCTTTTCGACAGGATATTCATCGAGAACAGCACGCTATAGCGTGATATAAAAGTGATCTCGATAAGATTCGATGTCGAACAACACACAATCAGAAATAAGTCTGCCATTATATTAGTCTTACAACCTCATTAGCGATATTTATTCGCCATAGCGCCGTACATAGTGATAGATCGAAAGCGTGTGAGAGATAGTTGCATCGTGATTAATACACGATCGATTACAATCTGTCGATTTTCACTGGCATTAGGTATAATATTTGGGACGCGATACTTTTAGAATAAAGATTTCGTTACGATCGTTTCTCGCATGTTCTCACTCGATGCGCAGAATTAATGCTCAACATTGTTATATTTACAGATTAACATTTTCTCAATGATTCTGGGAAACACCCATTGCATTTCAAACAAATTCTGGAAGTTCGGTGACAAACGGAAAGGCGTTATAAATTCCTAAGTACACGTCTAATTTCTAATTAACGCATTTATATCGTTTTTTCAAAATGGTCGCATTAACATTAAAGTGGTGAATGATTGTGTTTATTTAACGATTGGATCGCAAGAGATTATTACGAGGGAAGACGATGTACCTGTAATAGTGCGAAACTAAGACTAACTGATACTTGACAAACAACTGTTCGTTCTAAAAAATATCTCCAAAAGACATAAAATGCAATCAAATATTTTAATTGAGCTCCCACGGATCCTGATTATAAAATGACTACTCAAAACGTATAAATTATAGAGAAAAAAATCAGCAAAAGTTCTCTCGAACTCGCTTAAAAACTATTATTGTCACGCGTTACACTTGCAAGAAGGTGCATAATGGTGTCGCATTCGTAAACCGAAGCTTTGTATACCATGTGAGTGAACATATATTCACGTAAAAATTGTCCCGTTCAAACGACTTGATCTGCAGCGAAATATAAAAGTATAAAAAGAGGTGATTACAGCGACGTACGAATCTAAACGTGGTCTCGTTTATCTTGAACTTTCTTTTATAAGCATGGTCTCAGTATTAGATGCCGATTGAGAGAGTTGCCCTTGAGTTCTAATTAAAATGAACGCGTTACATATATATTATGCAAATTAATACAATCTTGTACGGAGTTGCAAAGAGAAGCGCTTCAAAATTATCTACGATACTCTACAAATATAAAGAGGTACCTCCGTCGTTAAAAGCCATTGCGCTTCGTTAAAATTAGAGCTCGTTAATTAACTTCAAGCTATTCTTGCGATGCCTTGCGATTAAATTTTCGAAATAGCATATGTGTGTCGATAAAAGCGTGCTTTAAATAATGAATGATTTAGGTCAATATATCGAAGTGATACCTTCTCTAAAAAAAGAAGGAAAATCATGTGCAAACTATTCAATACAGAAATTTAATTACTCAAAATATATATATTCAAATATTATAGCCTTACGATAATTAAGCCAACTTATGTATTGCATATCGGTATCTTTCTAATGTTCTTTCTAATGGGGACGGATTACATGTAAAATAAAAACTTACGTTTGAAATAATAATTCTTTTTACCGCATCGTAACTTTTCCTCTCTAATTTGAGAAAATATTTCACTTAACGTAATATAAATTTTTTTTTCTTGCAAAATCTCTTGCAAAACTTATTATGGCTGTTAACGTACATTATGCAGTTAAAGTATATTTGCGAGACATTATTAAGTGATTGAGCCGCCCCAAAATATATTTCGTTTTATACACGAACCTTAAACACTGTGCGGTACATTGATAAATTGCAATTCGACCAACATATACACATTCGATTATCAAGTAAATATGATAATTGTACTGCTTTTCAAACCTGCCAGGTTCCGCAGTATGGAACTATTGATTGCTAAAAATTAATGGAGACGAGAGAGAATAAAATATATATATATATATATATGTATATATACATATTATTCAATGTATGCATATCTGCATAAAAATAAAGTCTCTTTTATATCAACCTGATTAGAGGAAATAGCTTTCAGTCCACTATTGTTAGTTAAAGTATTAAATATATTTTATGGAATACTGATATAAAAAATTAAATAGCGTCTCGTATTTCCTCTCATATATCTCTAATCTTTTCTCATTAGATTTTACACCATATTTACTTAAAATTCCATTTTCATAAAAAAAATAAAAACTTTTTTTTATATTCAACACGTTTCGCGATTGTATCGAACAAAGCTGCTAATCTGTCGTTCAAAGCGGCCTACAATGCATTCTTAGTTTTATCGTCCTGTCATGATACTTTCATGATATTTAGGACAGAACAGAAGTTTTTTCATTCATAAATGTTTCTCTCTCGCTGTGCCTCATTCCTATATGTATATTATAACCACGTGACGCTACGATATATCACATATCGTGCTATTAGCACCGTTTCAAAGACATTCCGCTCCGGAGCGGAACATGCTTCGATAAGCGGGTGAAAATAAATGGCTCGACGAACGCGTCGAATTAGACTTGTACGAGTCGCGTATTTCGGTCCGCAGTCCGGTGATATTTCTCGTGAAAAATCAACGAGGATCGCTTATCACTATCGTTGAATGAGGCATCTCGGAAATGCAATAAGCAAAAAAAAATGCTTACATTGGCACTCAGATTACTAAAGAAACCTACAGCAAATCATCACACATTGCAGTTATCGCGAGGCAGCTGCGTTCGTTGGATAAAAAAAAGAATCACATAATTCTTACGTCTATCGAACTACGAATTTAAGTACTTTTCTATCCTTTTCTCCAAGTATTCTTATCGTCTGAGATAATAAAATTAAGATAGTTAGCAATCTTTCGTAAATTCTATTAAAATATATACGTAAATAAGTAACATAAAACAATGAATAAAATGCAAATTGGTACAAGAAAAGCACAGGCACCCATCTGGAAGGACACTTGCGCTATTTTTTCCTTCTTTCTTTTCTCTTTTTGGAACTTTACGTCGCAAGATTTTTCGTGCTACTGATAACAGGGAAGTTTTGTCATAATAATCTAGAATATGTGCAAATGTACATTGAAGATTTGCGTCTCATAATTTGATATGTGTCGTGAGTTTGAAATGAAAATTGTGGAGCTTAAGCTGCGCGATTGCGAACGTCTATAAGCATCCGTAAATGGGTTACGATTATCAAAAGAGTGATCAATTCCGGCAGTTACAATGAGATCTGTTAAATTATCAAAAATCAAATAAAAAAGAAATACTTTTACAGACGAAGAATGTCATATGGAATGTTCCGTTTTTAACCGGGTCACGCGAATACTGCATCGACGAAGCAAACAATAAACGTATACTACCAAATGAATAAATATATATGCGTGTGTGTGTATATATATATATAACAACAGTAATAGTTATTCTAGCAGTATTAGTTTCTTTCTCATTATGTGATTTAATGAGAAAACAACACAGTGGTAGTACGGGCAGATAAATATACTATTGATTTTCCTCTCTTAACACCGATACGTATTATACTTTGCTGTTAACCGATGCGTTTGCGAGAAGAGGTACGAGCTGTTCGGAGAGCTGTCCTATTGTCGCCTGCAATACCGCTTGTTTCTCCTCTAACGCGGCGACCTTGTTGAAGCAATTTATATTAATATCGCGTGTCCTCGCGTGTGCATGCAACGTACTGAAATGAAAATTTAATAGCGTATGGATTATTTTAATATTTACCCTTTCCAATAATTTACTGTAGAGGGCATACGGCACGTAGGCAGGTTGACCAGATGAACTAGGACTTTGGTCGGCGTGGGGGCTTGTTTCGGCTCTCGGACTTTTATCTTTCGGTTTGCTATCGTCGTTATCGGTATCCTGTTTGTTAGTGGAATCCGCAGTATTTCCTTGTGTCATTAATCTAATAAGCGATAAGATAATGTACATTATATTCGCATATTCGCAACATAAGTAACGGATTTAATAAGTCATCAAAAAAAGTCAAAACCTACCGCGAGAAATTTCGTTCCTTTTTAACTTCCACTTTATCGACTCGCTCTACCGTAGCGGTTTTTCTCCTCTCCATCTGATTCATCTTCAATTCTTCGACCTGCAGGGAATCGACGATGATATTAATAACGATAAGATTAATGAACGCGATATATATTTCTTACATTCTGTTTATTTTATCTCTAAGAGTGGCGCATTACCCATGGTGCTTTTCTTCTCGCTTTTGCCGCAAGCCCGTCCGTTTCTTCATCAGGTATTTGTTCCAACGTGGTTCCATCGGTGCGTCCATTAGACAGATTATCTTCCTACAAATTATAAAAGATATTAAAATCAATATACTTTTATTCAGAATTTTTAATGCATGATGTTAATGCTTGTTTTAAGTCATAGTACCAAAAGAGTGTTGGGAACGGTCGGCAGCGTCGAGGATGCGCTTGCGTTGGATCCAGCAGCGTGGCGTAGATGCTGCGACGAAGGCGGACGTCGCCGAGGCGCTTTAGCGCGAGAAGCTGTCAAATGCGAAAGCGGAGTGCCCTCCCCTCGTTCTACGCCGTCCAACTCCTCGCGACACTCCGAAGCGGTACTTGTCGTGTTGCTGATCCCGTTATTATTTCCTACGTCGCTTACGAAACGCTTTAGGCTCGATATAATCGAATGGCTACCGGCCGTTTTCTTATCACTGTTTCCGCTTCCGGTAGATGTCAACGACGACGTTGAGGTGGACGACAATGTAGATAGGCCCTTTTTAGCAGCGTCTAAAGTAGGGAAGTGATCTAGCAAAATACAAAATTGCATGTTATACTCAAGCAAAATAAAAAGTATCGTTCTGATAATCTGATAATTCTGAAATATCTTACCTGATATATTACTCGAATGTACATTCCTGGTATCCAGACTTTTTCTAACGTGCGCTTTCTCGACTTTCTTCACTTGATGGGAATGTCTAATAGTCGACTTTGCACTTAGCGACGATGTTTCATGCCATTGGGAATCTTGTTCCTGGGATTCGTTTTTTATACCAATCACTTCGACAAAATTGTCAGGGAACAAACCAACTTGTCCCCTCAATTCTCCCTTCCACCAACCCTATATAAATTATTATACATGTTTAATATACTAATCATGTACTTACTGTTATTATTCGTTAATTCGTTAATTAATACTAATCAGATGGATTATAAACCTTGTCCAGCGCATCCTTAGAGAAAAGGGTGATTATATCTCCTTCAACCAAAGTAAGCTCATCCTCATTAGCAGCCTCATAGGGAAAGAGTACTCTACATATTTCCTTCTTGTCTCTCTCCTTGTGCCTCTCTTGTTCTTCGGGGGCAGGTGCAGAAACAAAATTTGAAGGAAACACACCGACTCTACCTCTGAGACGACCTCTCCACCATCCTTCCTCCACTTCTCCCAAAAATTCTATGGAGTCTTGCGGCACTAAAGTTAGCTCGTCCTCGTTACAAGGTTCGTAACTGAAGAGGACTTTGCAGAAACGTCTACCGGAGCCATTCCTTAAGGTGACATTCTCGTCAGATTTCGTGCTGCTTACGGTCTCGCTGCCGTTATTTCCGCTGGCGGTCGAGGAGGAGTCCAATACCTGCACGCCAAATATTTCCGCGTGAGAATCTATGAGTGTACAGAGATGATAAATCAATAAAAGGGATGATTCGATGCGTAATACCTTAACAAAGTTATCGGGAAACATGCCACGCTTGTCCCTCAGGGTGCCCTCCCACCATCCTCCAAGCATCATCTTGATCCCAGTGATGATGTCACCTTTCCTTAGCGTCAACTCGTCATCCTCTTGCGCCACATAATTATACTCCACTATCGCCTCCATGATTGAGAGAACAGTCTCGACGTGACGGCGAAAATTATTCCTGCGGAAAAACAGCCTTACAATGCGACGAGGCGGCAGAGTTCGATCGGCTCGAACTGGTTTGATTATCGCGGCGCCGACACGCCTCGGTACGATCGACCGTCGCGCAGAACGTTGAGAGTTCGCGAGAGGGAAGAGAAACGTCAAACGGGTCGCGCACGCGGAAGTAAACTTTATAAACGCGCGTATATACGTACGGGTTACGAGGTGACGTGCGTTCTCGGACTGCCTGGGTGCGTTTCTGTCTGACGGACGGTCCCGAGCGGACTCGCGTACTCGCGCATCGCAATGCGGTCCGATGCAACGCGACGCAACGCGGAGATTAGCACGACGCGACGCGCGGCGCGGAAACGGCCCGCCGCGTGACACGGAATTTAGGCTTTAGGACCCCGGGTGGAGTTGACAGCTCCTCGTATCTGTCACCGCGGCCATCTTACGCTTCGAAGACTACGACTCGGCAGCTCCGATCTCCGGGGCAAAGCGGTGCGCATGCCACCTGCTCTAGAGGCCATCGACACCGAACATGTCGTCCACCGCCATGCTTAGTCGAACGGCGGGACAAGCGGCGCGCGTTGCGGAGCCTGACGTACGGCACAATTTTTACGAGTTCGATGACATTTGCCTTTTAATCTTGGAATTCAGCAGTGACTCCGCGTCAAATCGAAGCCAGTTACAACGAGAAATTTAACGAGGAACGAGGCAAATATATTTTATCTTCAATCGCTCGCAACCACGACTTCGGCACGTTTAAACGAGAATGAATATGGTGGAGTAGTCCGGATTGTTCCGCTCGAGACTCTGGGCGCTCGAACAAGATGCGCCTCGCTCATCTGCCTGCGTGATTCATCTCTCGACGCGACGCGCTTGTTTGAATGGACGCGCGTTGCTTGCCGTAATGTGAGTCATGACGCGCACGTGCTTTAAGTTATATCGTACGACGATTGTAGTCTGCGCACGTACTACTATTTCACATTGCTATTTTAGCCTAGTCAAAACAGATCCGCGATTCAAAAGATATGCGTTTTTTAGTAGATCAGCAGAATATCTTTTAAACATCTATTGAGGGACAATTGAGGATGTTGACCGAAGATAATAATGTATTATCTGTAGCCTTGGAGAGATTATTTTTATTTCTCTTTGTTTCCAGAGTCTACGGGATTTTTCGATATATCGGACATCTGACTTCTCCTTATCGATCCGTTGATTCCGAGATTTCCGAGTCTCGTTTAATTTTTTCCACTGTCACGGCACAATCGCGATCTTGAACGTCGAATGACGTGACACGCGACTGCCGCCGGCCTACGTCCCGCGTATCGTGCAATTTGCGGACGTGACAATCCGCTAAATCCCGCGTTGACGAGCGCGAGCTCGAGCGTGTTCTCCATTACGAGGTAGAGAGAAGACGCAACGCAGCGCAATGTGCGCGCGTATACCTACCTGTCAACGGGGGAACCTCGCGCTTCTCCGTGGGCTTCCTGGTGCGTGCGATTCAGCGCGGGCGCTCAGCTGGAAAACGGTGCCGTGTCGTCCTCCATTTTCAATGCGCTGATTCACGCCGATAATCGTTCGCGTCTTATCGCCGAAGACTATCACGTATTGGCGATGCGCGGCGAATGCTAAAGATGTCCTCCGAACGTGTGCGTGAGTCGTACGGTTGAGCAATTCGTTTAACACACTTGGGTCACGCACTCGGTGAACCGTTGCGTTACAATCAAGCCTCACTTTCCTCCTTACTTTTGTCAAGTATGAGTGACCCGCTTATTTCTCCTGTTCCGCTTGTGTCTTTCGTGTTCTTCGGCGATAAACACTGATTAAATTTTTCTCTCTTCCTTCTTTTAATATTTCGGAATAGAGCTTATGCTCCGATAAGAAGAAGGCGTAGTATATATGTTATAGGTAAAAAGTGTGTATCTTTATTTATTATTGATTCAGACATCGAGTTGAACAAGTTGTTTCTCTACAAACTTAAAAACTTCTCTTATACACTTATACATTTAGATAATCGATCGCGAAGTTTGAATTAAATTATGTAATAACATGATCATTCTTTTGAGGGTGACGTGATAAAATGGCAAATCAAACATTGTAAAAGCTATCGTTATATCATACGTTTATCATCCCCACATTTATCTCCTCGGTAATCGGACAAAGTCTTCTTGCTTTACAACTTCGAGCATCGATACGAGAAATTTTTAACAATTTTTTTTACGAAGAACGTCGGCTTGATTTGATACCAGATTGAAAAAAATTGCCAGCCAAAACTACTCGTCCGATCAGCCATTCTATTTCATCTCTATATATTTTAACAAGATTCGTAACAAAAACACAGCTGATTCCTATCGAAAAACTTTCATCATATCGTTGAAAAATCGCAAAAGTCGTTGAAAATCGAGAGTTGTAAATTCGCAGAGCCGTAACTAGAATGCAAAATGGGACTAAAGATATTTTTGATTTTGCATAATTTATTCTAAAATCCAGACAAAACTGTAGAACCGAATTCTATAAGAAATTTTGCGAAATCAGAAATCTCTACAGACTAAGAATGCCACAGAGATCTGTGCGAATACAAGGTGAAAGGGTTTCAGCGCGAACGCGTGATCCCGATATTCCGTCACGCATATTTTTCGTGGAATCTCAAGGACAGGGTTACGGAATGATTGATTTGATAAAACACCGTTGGACTCACGATACGTGAAAAAAACGCTAGTTTACGACGCTGCACGCGCGCGCACATACGTGGCAGGTTAAACTAAGTCATATAAAAAGATTCTCTTTCAAGAGATTCTTCAGCCGAAGACCAGCTTCGGACGAGAAATCAAGCACTTCGATGAAGCAAACGATCCAGCGTTCCTTAAAAAAAATTTGTACAAGCGACTCTACCATTCACGTGGGCGATGCCGTTCTTACAATTGGCTCTTTTTTTTACTTTTTTCTTTTTTAATATTTTCTCCACATTTCTTGCGAGAAACAAGCACCTGCATTTTTAATGAAAATTCTACATTTGAATGCCAATTCTACGTCGCCGTATTTATAACAATTTACGCAAAATTAGTATTTACGCAAAAAGTTTCTACATCTCTTGCCTCTTCGCGCCGTTTTATCTTAACTAGAGAATTTTATTTTAAAAAAAGATAATGTCAAATTCCACAGGTGCTTTTCCTCGTTACAAATAGTTCGCGGAACGAAAATTAATGATAGTCTTGACAAATCATGCGCGCATCTAAAGAAGAGTTGACGAGAATGGAGCACAATCGACAACCAAATTTCTCTAACCGCATCTAATCTCCGATAATCCAAGGTTTCCCAAACTTTTGAGATATATACACTGGTCCTCTGACAACGATACAGACATTTGCTTATTTCATTCAAATTTTCATGATCGAATTAAAAAAAACATATTAAATATTTTTGCGACATTAATTTTTTGATAACTGCGACTTCAGATTCATTTAAAAGCGATTTACGCGAAATCTCGTTTAAACGGGCGGAAATACATTAGTTTCGTTGTTTTGGTACGCCATTAAATTTTGAGAAAATATACGCATCGAAAAAGTTCAGTTCACGTCCGCATTTTAAGTTTGGGAAATCCTGATTGCTAATTAAAGGGCACATGTAGGTTGCTTAGCGGGCGAAACAATCGAATTCCATAGTATTTTTATACAAATACGCCGCGATTTATAAATATATAAAAGCAACAAATATATATACCGTCGTTATCGTGTGTGTATATATAATACATATATGTATATTTATATTTATATAATATCGTCTTGCACAAATGGTACAAAGCCTATACCGTAAAAGTATTACGTTTAGGATTGCGGCTGAAAAAACAAACGGTGCGGTGCCGTGGTGATCACTAGGTATTCCGTTAACGTGCGCGAAGTGATCTCGTTTCGTCGGCATCATCGTTACAACGTCGATCGATCGCGACGGATATAATGCGCTTCTCGTTTGAAGAGTGCATGCGCTCTTTAGACTCTCGGCTGTGTCGCGATGCAACTTGCAACCACGCATGCAAGCGTGCGAAAAAGCGCGAATTGGGTTTTCGCAAAGTTTCGCGGGCGCCCTCATTATCACACCACCAGGAGATGTTTAGAGTTACAAGATTGCCATTCGCAATGCAGTTCGAATTGCACGTGAATGCAGCCTGAAGCGGAATTGTGATTGTTGTGTATATAAATCAGAAATCGTAGCAGTGAAAATTGTTCGCGATTCTCCAGAAGATGAGAGATTCGATTTTTAGGATATATGTACTTACGAATGAGAAAACAATAATATATCGCAAGTATCTATCGATTCTCTCTCGCATAATCCCGAAGATACAATGTTCTCGGAGATAATAATAAAACGAGATTTAATTGTAGCTTCAATCGGGCATCGACCATCACACACATCGCGTTACCTTTCCATAGTTTTCCTCTCGATCATAAAGCGATCTGTTACGATATCTCGTACAACGTATCTCCTATCTATCTTTTCCTTCCGTCTTTATTTTCTTTCTTATAATCATTGATAGGCACAATAAAGGCTTTTATGTTTCTGCCAGCGTAAACGAGAAGTATGAACGGTGAAAGTGATTTTATCGAAAGGCCGACAACCATCAATGTTTTGTTAATTATAATGTGATTCTCGATATAATAAATACGAATAATTCTCTAAACAATAGGGAAAATATTTCTTGTAATATGAAAACGACTCGTGAATAGGATTGAAGGTTCAATCAAATCTTGAAGAACGAATTTTTATAATGAACTTTCTTGTTGTCGTTGAAATAGTTATACATTATTATATGTCTTATATATATTTCTTTTTCAATAATTATATTTTCTATATGTAAATTCTTATCCAATTTATTTTCCAATTTATTATGACGCAATCAGTAAATCTGCCTTGCAAGTAAACGCATCGAATAAAAAGTAAATAAAAATCAAAATAACTTAATTTTATTATATAAGTTTATTTAAGAAAACTCTCTCAACATTTAAAAGTTAGAAAGATTAATTTTTCTATCATTTAAGATTAATCGAATGATTTACGCTACGTATTAAAATATGTACGTATTGCAGTGTGTTACATGGCAGCTAACATAATCTCTCGGACCTTAACGGACCTTAAACCCTGCGGCCGCAAATATGGCCCGTGAAAAATGCAAGGATGCTATTATCCTTTTTTTTTCATACGACTATTACGTAAGTGCTCCATTTTTTTATGCGAAACAAGATTGGTGCTGTGACATTCTGTAAGTAGAATGTATTGCATTATCGCGAAACGTCGAATATAATACGGATCACGGAAAATGTTCCATCACGATTATCAAAGCGCATTAATTAAGCGTGGATTATCACGTGTGTGCACCGATATGAAAGGTTTGATATACAGATGTCAAGTGCTCGTCTCGATTCGACCTTGTTTCGAAACTTCACTTCAGGCTCTGAGAACAGGCTTATTTTTTTATGAACACATGAATTAGCGATTCTTCTTTTGAGTACAAATAGCATTTGCTAGTCTTACGCTACACCATTTTCTCAAGGCAGAAGGAAAGTTTTATTCGACATCAATGTGTAAAAACAGTCAATTTTATCTCTTTTAAAAAAAGCTTCGCGTGCAATAGTGCAATAAATCGCGGTCTCTTTGATATATTTAGTTAAACAAAACATTTTAGAAAATACTCCAGAATACTTCCTTGAATATTTCTTTAACACTCATCTCTTTTACTTAAATTTGTCATTTCCAGGAAATATTTTTATAATTTTAAAAGATTAAGATTTAATTTTTGTTTAATTCATTAAACACTTTCAACTTCGAAAATCACATGTTTATTAAAAAATTATTCACATCTCGATATTAAAATAAACATTATTCTTCATAGTTTGGTTGTTGTGGTGTTTGCTTCGAATACTCGACATTAAAAAAACATTTATGCAAACTTTGGCATCTGTGCATCAAATAATCCCGACGTAATCGCGCAAGTCCTTCCCTGAGGGAAGAACCCTGGTCCTCGTTGAGAGACATCGGTATAGTAATCGCAAGTCTTATATAGTAATATCGTTTTTAGACGGTAATCACAATGCGCTTGACGATGTCTTTCTCGGGTAGACATACTAGAATAGTAATACGTCGATTACTGCGAAAGTGTGCTGCCTTAATAGCGTCCAGAAGATGTTTTCTTTTAGTTAGGCCTTACCAAGCGAATCTAAGTGAACGTTCTTAAACTGCTTATGATTATACCCAATGAATGCGTCTGATCCGCGAAAGTCTAACATCGACGAGATTTTTCGAAAAATTGTTCGTAGACAAATACACATTTCGCGATCCTTTCGTCGAATTTCTGTCTCATAAATTTCTGTAGTCTTTTCTCTCCCAGCTGATCTGTTAAATATTTTTGAATTACGTCAAACTCGCGCGGAATAAAAATCATCAGTTTACTCGGAAGAGTCAACCGATATTCGTGGAACCGGCCTACAATTAATCAGATCAATTATATCGACGCGTCTGTCGATGATACGTTCAGGCATTCCGATTACCTCGTAGCAAGAGCTCTTCGAATCTCTACATTCGTACAAACGTGACTCGCGTCAGTATAAATAGACATCTATGACGTAAAATCGCGTATCATAGATAGAACTTTGCGATAATCTCGAAACTCGTAGCTCGGGCTTAACCGTAATGTGCGTGTACGTAATGTGTTTTCGTATTATCCAGAGCGAGAGCTTATACCTCGCACGGGCGACAAATGTTTCCTAAATGGTGTTTATCATGACTGTGATGACGATCCAGGATCGCGGCAGTTCACATTTGTTTCGTGCTACCGCCGCTGCATTATGCTACGACGCGACGTCGTCATTCGGACTTTCGCGCGTAATAGGGTGCAGGGTTCTTGAGATAATACCTATAATATCCATTGCGATTATTGCAGATGGTGTGGTAGTAGCGTGAATAATTGCCACCCTCGCAGGGTATATACGAACACCTTTCGCGTCGTCCAAGTCGATTTCCGTTCGACGATTCACGACCGATTCACGATCGCATATGTACATGTACAGGTATGGAAATGAGCGATTCTCCCCTTGTGCACGATGAACAGACGAAATCCTTTGTCCCCGGATTTAATTCTTGGCTGCCGTCGAAACTTCCAACCGGCAAGATAGACCTCCGCTGATCGTCCATCGAACTAACAGCTGCATCTCCAGGCATCACCTTGTTGAGACGGTGACTGCGCCTTAATTATACTGTCCGCGCCTTCTCTCTCGGAAGCCTCGAACAGGCTAGCCTGCAACGCAGTTGTTCATTGCGCTAGTAGAAAGCTCGGTCCCGTTAAGCTTACAAAAGATAAGAGAGGAAAGAATCGTTTCATAGAAATCTCTTCTATTATATCCCGAAGAAAAGTTTTCGCTTTAACTTACTTGATGCAGAATGTAACTTTAATAGTAATAATGTAAAAATTATAGCTTTTAAGTACACTTGAAAAATTTTTTAAACTATGCAGGAATACAATGAAAATGATTCTTCGTAGCAATCAGTCTTATTACCCGGCGACCCCGTTGTTCTCGTATTCTTCTGGCTAGAGTGAGAAAAGCTTCCTCGATGTTGATGTTCTCCTTGCACGATACCTCGAAGAAAGGCATATCAAAGTTTTCAGCGATCTTTTGACCTCTCTCAGCTTCCACAGCCCGATTTGCGGTTGCGTCGCATTTATTGGCCGCCAAAACTTTTACTACGTCTGGTGACGCATTCTGTGATGCAAACGACGGAATTGCTTATGATTCATGCTCTCGTATGACAATTGCATTAGGATGACTTCGGATCGATTACGGAAACGTTCTTTCGTAGAATTAATTTCTTTAAAAGTCTAATTTATTAAACTCTAAATTTCACACGTTTAAGTGGTCGATGTAGGTACGTGCAACTTGTAATCTTCTAACATATTTTATCAACTTTCTTCAAACTTTTCCCATTTGACATTTTCGGATCGTAACTTTCAAGTAATCTTTTAGCACTTTAAATTCTTGTTCTGAGCTTCTTAAGATCTTTATAAACGTGACCATTTAAAAAGTAATTAGCGCGAGTTTATTTCCGTTCGCGTAATGTTCTATGTTCTATGTTTAGAATCTTTTTAATCTTACTTCTTGGATATTTCGTAGCCAGTACGACAGATGGTTGAAACTCTCCAAACTAGTGACATCGTACATCAAAAGGATACCCATGGCACCACGATAGTACGCTGTTGTTAAAGTTCGAAATCTTTCTTGGCCAGCGGTATCCCTTTTTAAAAAAAAAGATGTATTCACAGATATACTTTCTGCTATTTCATTCTGTTTTTATATATACGACTTGTCATTTTACAGTTTTACACATGCAGATTCTATTTTGTAAAACTCAAGAGAATTAAAAATAAAAACTGAAATTATAAATTTTTTTTTTTTAGAAAAGAACTTAGGCTCCTTTATTTAATTTTAAAACGTTACTTGACGATTAACTATCTATTAAGAACTTGCGAGAGAGGACTAATTAATACTTACCAGATTTGTAATTTAATTGGCGTCCCGTCCAAGTTAATGATCTTTTGTTTGAAGTCAATACCTGCAGATATATTCGCCATTTACATCTATTATGCGTAAATATTTTCAGGATATTTAAATACCGAGCAAATTCTAAAGTTCAAATAAAATCAAGGACTCGTGATACACTTCAATTATGTTTGTAGCACGGAACAATTAGATGCTATTATTAATTAGATGGCTATTGCAACAGTTTGTACACCAAACTTTCATATATTCCTCGCGTGCAAATAGGATGATTAAAACCTTTATTATGTATGGAGCTGAATTACTCTTTATAACGGAGAACAATAAGCAATTAGTGAATAGCTAATTAAAATATTTTCACACAAGCGAGGATATATCTTTCGAACATTTTTGTAATTATGATAACTTGTATCGGGATAATTGCCAGAAATAGTTCGGCCCGACAGTAAATTTAAAATTAGACAGTTGCATCGCAACATCGAAGGCCGGATGTAACCGAATAATCAGCTGATCAATGCTAACTCAATATACATTTTACGGAATATACATATAAGTATGCCACAATCGTCAATTTGCAAGTTCACCTAAATTTGGTAAATAGAGTAATTATTACTGTTTGTCTGTTCTTATTAAAAATATAAGTGATATTTGATTTAAGTTAATCATCAAAAAGGATCAAAAAGATAGTCGACTCTGTCTCTCATTATTTCACAAATGGAAAAAATGAGGACAATGCATTAAACGCGTTAAATTAGAACGATGTCAGAAAAATAAATTGTGGTAGAAATTATTTTTTTTCCGATAGTATGTAAAATCTACTTTACAGACAAAGACGTGACCTCATCGATAATAGCCGAGGGTTAATTAACGTCTACGTGTGTCAACGATGTATGGAACCCATACATTGGTTCTTAGTACCCGGAGCAAAATTAAAGCGCGTGACTTTATTGTACCAGAGAAGATGAGCTGTCGCAAACCAGTCGCAACTGGCGCCAAGATACGTCACAACAAGTCGTTGAAACGACTCAACAAAGCGGCTTCGGAGGCGGTCGCCGCGGGTGAATGGAAAACCCGATGTATATTTTTACGGTCATACGCATACGCGTGTCTCCTCACCTATCGTCGAGATGTAAGTATCGTAGTACCGTTCGTCGCAATAGCGATGCACGATACAGGTCTTGCCGACGTTCGAGTCGCCCAGCACCAAAACCTTGTACGTCGCTGCGAAATCCAACGCCATGTTTGCCGTGGGTCTCGGGCGGTTTTGAACTGTTGTTGGGTCGACAACAGAGTCGTCGGCCGGGGTTGTTCTTAGCGAACGCCCGGAGGGATGGGGGTGGAAGATCGATTCGAGGCTTGCGCTTTAACCCCCCGTACAGTAGGGGTTGAAGGTGTCCTCACAATCGTCTGTGACTTTTCGTCGCTCATGCGCGGCTTTTAGATGTTGAAAGAGCGCATAGTGTGGAAATGCGGAGCGGATGCGTGAGCATGTATGCGTGTCGAAGATGAAGCCGCGAAGATCGACGGAGCGACGACGGTGTCTATTGGGAGCAACATGCCACACTATAGACGTATATGTATAATACATGCAACATACAGGAGAACGCAAGAAGGCTGTCTCTTCTATTTTTACGTTTCTCTCTCTCCCTCGTCCGAGTCTCTTCCTCATGTATAATAAAATCTTGCGCGTCTTGCAGAATAATTCGATCCGGCGCGGCGACGCAAGGGTTCGACGATCTGCGTAAAGAATCTGTGTGTATACGGGGATGTATAATAGGGATGTTGGAAATGATTAAGCAATTATCGGAAATTAGGCCGCTTTATTTTATTCGCGTTATTAATCGGACCGAGATATCTCTTCTGACTAAAATCGTCAAACTACTTATAGTTATATCGACAATTGCATATTTATCCTTCGCTCCGTTCGATTCCTATATAATAAAATATTATGGGAAAATTCGAAAATTTATGAACATTCGATCGCTCAATACGATCAATTTACTCTACGTATCGCAATACACTATTTTGTCCTTACGACAAAATTCCTACCTCCCTTTTTCTCAAATATGCTACAATTATATCTACAATATATTACTATAAGAATTAGATAAAATGACGCTTGTAACTGCTCAAATACTTTTCGGGAATGGCTTTTTCGCAAAGTATGTATCCTACAATAAATATATATGTATATATATGTATAACAATAATAAAATTAGTTTTGATACTTTGGTGATGTAAGTTGCACTCGTTAATCAGGCCACATTATCTACCAGGATATGTGTCTCTGCTGCACATTGCAGATAATATTGAACGTTAATCGTTAAAGGCTTCATTAATCAAAGTAAACGAGCTTCTAATTACCAGATTAGAAGTAAGATGTCAACGCGTTAACATTGTAGATATACGACGTTAAAAAACTAGAATTCGCAAATCAATTATTCGCAATCATATTATTATTACAGCGTGTGTGAATTCTTTTTCTTTGTATTTTAAATAAGTATTATGAAATAACCAGCTGTGTTTGCCGTTAAAATACGCAAGAACTGTTTTCGTTCGAAATTGCTTATCGCCTTAGTTAACAATAATCCGGTAAATAACGTATTATGTGTAGGCACTTTAAGCATTATAACTTGTATAAGAAGTTAGGACACTATTTTTGGTTAGCATTGCCTGTAAGTTGTACAATCTTGCTTACGATAACGTCACGATAACGTCTTGCTTACGTAGGCTATCTACATGATATGTTCTTAATTAATATAATACTTAAATTTACTTAGAGTAATACTTCAGAGACGCTACCGTTCGCAGTTTATAACATATCCTAAATTAAAGCAGTTTTAATATTAACAAAGTCTTCAGCTAATGCAACTTTTTCTGTTGATAAATCTCGTATAAGGACTTGTTTGAAGTTGAAATCTCATCATTATATAAATACTAATCTTTCATAAATAATAAAATAGAGTTTAGTTTTACGTGAACAATGAAATACGTATAATAAATGTTATGGTAACTTGACACGCAAGAAGAGGCACGTAACTCAAGTTCAGTCGAACTATTTTCAGAACACATTCTTTAATGATAATACTATCACAAAATATGTCTCCAGGACATCTTTAACATAAAAATTCATCTCGTATTCCCGCAATTGATCTGTCACAGTGTCTAAGAGACGTTTGGCGTTCATGTTAGACCGAGTTTTTCGCATCACGAAAATTTCCGCTTTCAGAAAGAACATTAACTTAACGAAGGCCATTCTCGTAGGAAGAATGGGATCGAATCGCCGCCCATCTCGCACAATATGCTGTCCTCGACGATGTCGCATTACAATAGAAACGACCAAATGCATAATCCGAACATCACGATGCTTAACATGTACGCTAACGAGTTAGGAAGATGGATATTGTAAATACTTTCCCGTTTAATCAGCCATAACGGAACGACGACGTGAAGAATATCCGGTATCATGAAGCCCAGATCGCGTATGACCTTCATACAAGTTAAAGATAAGTTACGGAATGTTTCCTTTTCATTATTATTCGTGGATTCTTACCTGGTGCGCTTGGCCCTCTCCTCTAACGACATTCTCGAAAAATTGATCCCACCCGCCAGCTACGATATGCAGAAGGGCTATCGCGGCAATGCCGAACGCCTTTCTGTGAGTTATGGGATTCTTCTTATCCGCAAGATAAACGACCCAACAGCTGGATATCAACTCAGTGACGGTAAAGAACAGCTGATGATACCACTGGGAATAGAAGTCGTCGTTCCAGTAATTAATATAAACCCACCACGAGTAATAATTTGAGAACAGAGCGGACGAGAAGAGGAGCATCATGGACTGTCTAAGTCTCTGTTTGATCGCCAGTTTCGCCAAGTGTTTCATTGTCTCATAAAACACGATCACTCCGATGACGATGAGTATCCATATTTTCAACATGTTCGAAGTGGCATTGAAGTACATGTGTTTGTATGGAGCGATACCGGATTCGTATGAGCCTGTAAAAAAATTCAGTTTATAGGGTTAGATCTACGATCGTCGATTAGCAGCAATTAAAGATATTTGTAAAATTGTCGCAAATTTCGTAACCTTTAAAGACAGTGTCCCAGCACGAGCAGGAGCAGTATCGTTTATCTACGACCCTTGAATAATCCTGCCAGAAATAATATAACGTTGCAATTTGCAATGGTGGAATTGTTAAGGGTCCTATGATGCCCACGAATCTCGATCCGCTTGTTACAATGTTTTTGCACAGAGCACGTTTCAACATCTTTAATGGAGCCATTTGTCTTAATTGACGTATTACGAATGAACGGATGGTGATTCAGAATTTTTCTGTATATTTCATGACTTAAAATTCTCTCCCTTATCACATATACTGCTATCATCTTATCTTATCATATACTTTTATCATATTATCGATAAAAGTGATACCTAGCTCTGTGCATTGGCACTTGTGGTCGTTAAGTACTCAAAAATAACACAAAAACACTTTAACTGAAATGTCTAACTATGTTTTACAATTTTATTAAATAAATCTGACTTTCACTTTGGAAATGCTATTATTATCTTCACTTTATATAAACGACAATGCTCTTTGCATTGTCTGTGCATCTCTTATATAAAATCATAATCCTCTGTATTAATATCTCTAGACATTTTTCTAAATTAATATACAGTGAAACATGTGAATGAACTCTACAACATAGGATATATCTCTACATATAACGAGTCCTTAAAAATGAAACGGCAGGTAATAAAACAAAAACTCAAACGAAAAACTGTTCAACACATGTTTATTGCAACAACACGTGTTTATTTCACACAATGCGCATTGCTGTTCGTACGCCACACGGTGCAATCTGGTGTGGAGATTCCTCGGTTCGTCAAGATTTTTCAGCTGTTACGTCATGGCGATTAAAGCGTTCATTTGGGCTACAGGCTGCACACAAGCAATCATCGTCGGTGCTCTCCGCGGAGGTACCTTCGACTTCACATGTCAACGAAGTCGACAATTTCACGTGTAGGGCCGTTTAAGGAATGAACGGCCAGAAACGGAGCAAACAGCCCCCTGTTTATGTCCGTTAGGAAACGCCATCTTGCTCCAAGTTGCTCGGCAGAAACTTTTACTTCGGATGACAGAGGAAGTAGTCCGACTGCAGATACAAATTAATTCTAATCGTTAGAGCGTGGATAAAAAATATTAAAATTGCATGAGATCTTCTTCTCTGATTAAATTAATCTATTTATAATTGCAAATATTATTGTTAAATAAAAGCAAAACTTTGTTGAGCTGAAGTATCGACGACCATTAATTCAGTGCCCTGCATCGCTAGGATACGATGATTTCTGTTAAGCCATTTTGATATACATTCTGATTTTATCGCTTTCAATACGAGGCAATTATTTTCTCTATACCAAATACGAATTATCTACAAATTATAAAAAATTATAAAATAAAAAATGCTGATGTTATCTGAACATTGTTACAGTTTATTATACATAGCTCTCTTCCATTATTTTTAACCTATAAGCCTAAGCTTTAGTAATTTCAAAAAAAAAATTTCATTAAAAACATTTCTCTTTAAAAAACATGTTCGCAATAATAATTTACTAAAAAATTTATAAATAAAGGCAGTAAAAGATAGTATCATCTCGCATTTATTATATTATTTAGAAAAGACGAGACTTTTTCCTAGACACTGCTTTTAACAACTGTTTTGCTTTCAAGCATTTACACAAGGAAATGGCAAGAAAATATAAAACCAAAAGTTTTCAATCGTGTCGTTGTCGCTATAAGTGGCGATGTCAATGTCTGGTGCCACGAAAAGAAAAACCACATCCTCCCTTCAACAGCGGAACAAAGTCAGGTAGTAAAATAGGTTTGCATCCCAAACTGAAGGCGCTTGTATTAATGTCACCAGCTGTGGGCTCCTACGACCCTCGACCGATCGATCGTAAATCCGTAATTAGGTAAAACACAACCTTGATCTATCTCGAAATCATATGAGAGTTTTCAGTAAGTAGGATAAATTGCATAATTGCAGTTGGAGAAGGCAACAAGAAATGGAAGAATTCTCCGCTGCAATAGGTGGCAAAGTGACAAAGGAAATTGCGAACCAGAAGAGTTTGATGAAGACTGGACGTGAAAGTCATGAGATATCTCGTTGGCCGGAAAGTGTTATGGATGCGCCCTGTAAGAGTTCGCGAACGGATGCTGCTTTTGGAATCGTTCCGCGATTCCAAACAAGTTATAAATCCACCACGCCCGGTCCAGGTTGATAAGATTATCTTTCGAGAGAACAAATCAAATTATCTCAAGACAAAACAACAAGAATTTCTTCAAAATATAGTTCCATTTTTTGTCAGATTATATTAAAACAAAATTCTCTGAATTATGTTTTAATTAACAATCGTTTTATATTGTCTCTTTCTTATACCTGGCTGACGTCTTGTATCTTCTTAAGGATACACGCTGAGAACGCACAATCCCTTTTTCTATTTGGATCAGAAAAGGTTAAAAGGTTTCTCCAATATACCTTCATTCGAGTTCGACAATTTAGTACCTAGATTCCGAGAAACTGTAAAAGCTTGGTCTTTACCGTGCACTAGGTAAAAGTGATGTCACTTATAACACAATTCTCTTAAACTATGTTTTTTCTCTACGATTTAAAATAGTAAAAAAATCGATTTTTATAACAGATACAGCGTGAAACATCCAAATTCGCTACAAGCCTTTCTCGAGAAGATCACAAGTAAAAGGGGACCTTACGATCTTTTCACAGGTGTCAAAATAGCTTTTTTTTTAATATACGCGCATTATTTCATAAGCGTACTTATTTCTTAAATGCAGTTTAAAAAGTTTAAATACTCGATATAATGTGTTATCTCGTATCGGTATCTCATAAAACTTCAGAATGTCTTAAAACTTTATTTACAAGAAATACATAAAAATTTAATTACAAAGTCCGTACGTTTTACTTTCAATTTGAGGACCGAGAGATGAAACTACTATCAAAGGATATTGGGCACGTGCGAAGTTAGAAGATCAGAATGATTGGCCACGAAAATTGCCAAGTGAAATGGACAAGCTCTCAAGCAAGTCAAACTATTTCAAAGGAATATGGTCCACCAATCCTAGGTATTAAAAAAAATCACAGTAAAAAATGAAATATAATAAATAACGATATCTGATTGTAATTTCTATGTATCGTACAACGGTACGAAAATTATTTTGAATGGGAAAATATCTTAAAGATTTATAAAGAAACCCATTACGAGGATAATGTTACAAGACATCAGTACGTGTTACAAGGATCCTGATGAACCAGGGCCTGGTCATTATAATCCTCGAACGCCCCGAAAACCGCGTTCATTGAAGAAATATCCCTTTAATAGCAATATAGAATATGCACGACCCGTTCCGCCAAGAGACATTCGTCCTGGACCAGGAAGATACAAGATTAAACAGGAATATCGCGTAAAAGGATGTGGATGGACATCCGTTTTCAAGAGCAAAGTGCCTAGAATGACTGGCATTTCTCCATCGTTATATAATGATTATTAATTTCCGATTAATTAATGAGAACATTATAGTATAACAAAAAATGTAAGTTATGTTATTAGAGAATTCTTAATAAACTTTTTAAAAGAATTGAAGTTCGATTACTGTGTAACTGTGATTACATTAAAAGCAAAATTTATTATATATTGCATCTATATTATATTACAATGTAAAATTTGACATATATGTAGAATTAATTTCATGGAAATTATCGATCGGTGTAAGTTTCATTACGTCAAAAGTTACCGCGACACAAAATCTACATGGATCGCGTGATAGCTTCCATCCGCGCGATGAGATCGACGATTGCTCTACTGCTAATTTAAAAGTCCAATGATCGTCGTGACTTATCGCGTGGATTAGCTCGAACGACATCCCGCTTCGTCGTTTTTTTCTATTGACGGTGTTCCTTGATGCAAGAGGCGCGAGATTTCGTGCCAGGTGGGAAATGGTAACAGGAGCCTCGACGAGATAACGACGCACACTCAGCGATTATCCCGGCTGCACCGAATGCATAATTTGTACGTACGCCATGAACTTTGAACCGGTTCCACAAGCGCATCCCATATCGGCCGCCTTAAAACGGACGCGATTATGTTTAATTGTTTTTGAAAGACCACCCCTTTCATTTAGGTCCTTGCCACACACGTCATTCGTTTGTTGTGGAACGCCCCGGACCCTCTCCTTTTTTTGTTTGGGCTTAATCATCGCAATAAAACAAGAGGAAATTTATTGGGTCGTATATGATCGTGACGAGCTTGCAACGGCGAGAAATCGCTGCGTCCACGGTGGCGACTGTCACCCTTACGCAATCTGGATCGTTACAACGCGAGGATCAATGAAGCGCGAATGAAAGAAAAACGTATCGCGAGGAAAAATATAGCGCTAGTTAGGAAACAGCAAGCGCACCAAAGAAGAATTTTTCCTGTAAATTATAATCGCATCAAGATATGCAAGATATACTCGCCTCAGAACCGGAAGCACGTCACGCGCGCGCACGAGCTTGAGAGAAGAAATGAGAAAAATTTCTCGCGGCGTGCCATATGGCGGATAATTTTGTAGATTGATGGAGGATTTCACGGAGCAACTGACACCCAGTATATGGGTTCCCATAGGCGGATGCCGCTATGTAACACGGCTGTCGTGTAGGATGCTCGCATTAGTTGCAAGGGCGAATTAATCAGGACGCAATTGGGCGTTAATAACTTTCTAATTTACGGCCGACGCCGACGCCAACGCGTCTCTCGTAAGATCGATCTGTGCCGTTGGGTTCGTTCACCCGCGAGATTGCGAGTGACAAACCGTGTTGAAAGACGCGAAGAAAAAATCTTGAAATTAAAAATAAAATAAAAATCTTTAAAATAGAGACGATGATTCGTCTCTCTGTTTCTGTCCTTTCTTATCTCCCTCATTGCTCCGAATCTTTTTAGCGCAAGCTTCGAATAATAAGTCAAAATTTGTCAAATTTAGACTAAATAATTCGCTGAAAGATAAAATGTCATATTTCTATTCTTCGATTTCACGCTTCTAACATTCTGGAAACATCTCAATTCTAACGCGCGAATGGTCCACAAGTATCCTCGTAGGACGTTTTCAAAGGAAACATGTCATTTTGCTTCAATGGCTAAGCAACGCCTCTCCTTTCTTTTTCTCTCTCTCTCTCTCTCTCTCTGCATGCAAGTCGCGTGGCACAAGCTTGACCCATTTTTTTTCCTTATCGTTTTCACTCGTCTGAGCCAGATTATCCATAAATCACCAGAACAAAGGATGAATACGTTCGAACAGTGGCACTTTTCCTTCTGTCACTTAGCTACCATGCTGGGAAAAACGTAAATCTTAGTCCCATTCTATAGCTCGATCCTATGTCTTAGTTTCCCTTTCTCCTTCTTTCTCTGTCTGTTTCTTTAAGAACTTACTTTTCTTGGGAAAAGGCACGTGCCTTTTTAATATATGTTCAGTCTATCTATATAATAGACCAAGAGACAGTAATTTACTGGCTAAAGTTCTAAAAAAAATATATCAACCACGAAAGTGCACGTTTTTTTTGACAGTTTTTTACAATAGTCCATTGAAAGTCTAGACTAGAATATTTTTATCGTTATATTATATAATGGCCTCATTAAAATAGCGTGTTACTACTGGTGTTCATAGAAGTTAAAGATGCACTCCTCGGAGACATGGGCCTAACGCCACCCTAGTGGGAGTCCGAATTTCTGAAGGTCAACTACGATCTTTTAGAGGGTGAAATAAAGCAAGAGAAACAAAAGAAAAATACTGAAAATTTATTTTCTAAAACTACAATAAAACAGAGAAATGTGTGTTTTGAAAACATTTAAATGGAAATGGTTAAAGAAGAAAAAATTGAATGGAATTGTTATCGTAACAAAGCTCGATAGAAGAAAATTACAAGAGACATAGCTAAAGGAAAAGACGACGCAGGGGAGAAGACGTAACACGAAAAGACTCCGGATCTACCAAAAAAATACGTTACCGAAACAAACGCAAATTCGATCGAACGGAAGCGGCGGTCACGCACTACGCACAGTAGATTATCGATGCACACGTGCCTTTTGTGAAAAAATTCCGGCCCGTCGGATCCCTCCCCGCCCGCATCCAGGAAAGCGGCCATCGAGGGAGGTGTGATACGTTACAGCTGGTTAAACAGCTGCGGGGTGGAAGGATAGCCGTGAACGCCGCGACAAATTTCGGCAGCAGCCACCAGAAGGCCGCATATGAAACTGGAGGAGGCCGCTCTCTTTTTTTCCTTTCTCTCTCACGCATAGTTTTGAATTTATTTCTGGATCTTCACCGTCCGATAAGATCGTCGACAGCTTATCAACGAAAAATAGCTTCACGAGGCAGACAAACCAGAAATCTTTCACTTTTTACAGTAATAATGTAATTATAATTATATTATATAAAATTTATATACATTTTATATAAATTTATTAGATTACCAAAGAGATATAAATAGCTTTAAATAAACAAGATATGTCGCGTTAAATTCAGAGACAACGCGATTATAAATTCGAGACGTAAGGGAGACCAGGGATAAAAGTAACACGGGACGAATGTAACAAACGCGATTATTAAATATTTTTCATTCCTATATGAATTTGTCTGCTGCTATATAACGTTTAAAAACATCTTAATCGGACGAATTTAGTTATTTTTGTCCCTGGTCTCCCCTACGTAGCTTCAATTAACAGGTATAATAGTAATAATAATGAAAGTCTGTAATTTCGACGATGAAAATGGTTATAAGAAGCGCTCTCTTTGTTTGTACGCTTTAACACTTCTCAACGACTCTTCGCGGGCAATAAAATATTATAGTATTAAATTAAATTCGCGGACATACGTACGACGGTTCGACACGTACGACAGTTTATTGGTCAATCTTACATTGACAATTATTATTATTACGATAACGTTTGTTTAAGTTTCGGGCTAACGACGATTTGACGGCCGTTCTGTATTTAACACTTCGACTCCGACAATCACGATAACGTTGTTAAGTGCATCTTAAAACGAACGCTTTGTTTTAACGCAAATTATTTCTGTTCTATATTTAATATGCACGTATAGTATATAGACGATACTCCTTTGCAAAAAAAATATAATTATTATCCGTACTATATAATCAAATAATAATTTAAGGTCTTGTTTATGAGGAAAAGGAAGTAATTTACTTTTCATATCATAGAACATATGTTCTCTTAGGATGTACAATATAATAATATAACAACAACGGCGAGATGATTAATTACGACAGTATTTTAAACTGTTATTTTCGCACTCACAATCCGTGTAGATAATTTCGCGGATAAATTGCCACATACTACAGTCACAAAGGTGGAACATTATTGTGGTAACGGTACGACGAAAGGTGATATCCATCCGCTCATCTATCTCGAGAGAACCGTCGGAAAAAAAAATAGAATCTGTCGAGTCACAGGGTTTCGAAAACGATAGGGCGAAGTTTAAAGGATGCCGCAACACCAGTAGCCACGTTATTACGGTTACCTATACACGCGCACGTGCATTGTGAATCCCCGAAGGATCGCGTGACAGATCTATCTTACGGCATCTACACAGTTAACTTGTTGCCATTGTGCCACCTGCGATTTGCGACGCTAAAGAGTTGGTTATAATGTACACCACAGAAACGTCGTGACGCTACCAGATTCCTATAAATCATAGTACTTTAAAAAGAGGCGGGTATTTTATCAAATATAATGATTATTCATTTTTATATCATTAGATAAATTATTTAGAAAATTATTCTAAAAGAATGAATCTTTCGGTTCTCTTCTCATTGAATTTGATAAAAGTTATTAATGTCGATTTATGGTAATTTTCTATTGATATAAGTTTATACATTTAACTTATATCTAAATTATTTTTCAAGTCATCTCAATAATATATCATATTTCGGAATTTGTTAAAGTTCAGAATTTATATCTCGAAATAAAATTGACTATTCAGCCCGAGTTCCATCTGAAGTCCGCGCCAACGCTAGAAATCGACAATTGATGTGCCAAACTTGATTTACCGATTCTATAAACGCGGCATTTAAACGGCGTTGCCGTACAAACAGCCGCGTGACATACGGAAAATTTCTAGATTTACGACTTTTGCACGCAGAATCGCCGCTGCAAAGCTTGCGCCGCTCCCCGCGAGCTTCTCTCTTCGTTGCGTAATTTCTCCTCCTTCTCTTCCACTTGCCATCGACCATCTCCTTACTTCACGCGCGGCACTTTGTGAAAGCGAAAAAAATAAGACGAAGGAACAAGGAAGTCGTATTTCCTACCAGGTGGAAGGTCCCTTTGAGAATACCGCGATCGCGCGCCGTATTTCACTTCGAATTTAGTAAACATCGTTCCACCTTTGATCACGTTTATGCAGAAGAGTGACCGGCCGTAAAATAACAAGCAGCGGATCACACGTGGAATTACCGCATATCTCGTGCACTGACGCAGTAGCTTTATGATGACGTGAGTTCCAGATTAATCGCGGAATGGAGATTCTCAGGAAATAGACATCAAGCTTTTCAACATTTCAGATTCACCGAAAATTAACCAAGTTCACCCTTTTATCATTGTACAAAAAGAAAGAATAAAAGAATAATATGTATTAAATAATATATAAAAACTATTTAATACTACAAATTTTTATTTGTCATTGTGGGTCCATAATTTATTTCTTCCTTTTAGATTATTGTCACATTAGTTCTATTTCTTATAACTGTATTTTTAACTGTCTCTTTACAATTTATTTTCTTCTTTTTATTTTCTTGATTTTCTTTCAATACAGGAAATGTATAATTTCTTCTGCCATTATAAATGAACAGCTCGTTTTTCGTGTGCTGTAACAGGCTAATCTTTCATCGGATTAAAGGAAAGTTAGACTGTCATACTAACAGGAATGATTTGCGATAAATCAACCGTAATTTCAAAGATAACATAGAATTGTGCGTTTCCGACGTGCAATTCTGATCGCACCAGGATTCAACTCTGTTGATTCTACAGACCCTGTCGACTAGCCGTTACTCTCACGATCTCGTTACTGCAAAATGGCGCCGTTACAGAGCAGCAAAACTCTCGCTATTGACGAATGGTCCGGAAGAAGCGCGAAGAGATCAGCGAGACGAAGATCTCCGATAAAAGGTGTCCGAGCCGTCAAGATGACGCGGTGAGAAAAAACCGGGTGGTTGGGAGGATGAGATTGGTGTTCATCTTCGGTGCGAACAGAACCGAAACACCCACGTCTCAACGTTCACCGTCCGGTTTCGCCGTGGCTCAAAGTAGTGGGGTTCGTCAGCCCGCCTTCAGTCACGCCTACACCTCACTGCGATCGACTGTTGCAGCTGCCGATGGTAGGGCGCAAGACAGTTGCATCGTCGAGGCGAGAAGGGGGCTGGCAGGGATGAAATTGCACGGCAATTGCGGCGTCGCGCCCGGATAATTGCTGCGCTGCATGCGGCGCGCTGCCAACTGCGATATTCTGCGCTGCGTTAACGACATTTCAACTCGCGATGCAGTGTAGCTTCGCTACAGTATTAAGTGCAATGTATTTGAAGTGCGTATTTGAAGTCGTATTAGAGTACCGTATCAGTAACACACGGTATTATGCGATTCAGTTTTATTGAAGGATTGAAGACTATCGCAATTATTACAGAAGATAAAAACGGTGCGGTCATTCGCGATAATGATAACGAGCTATAAAAGTCTATGATGAACAATAACATAATTAATTACCCCGTTTCCAGAAATCAATCTAAAATTAACATTAATTTACTGTATATTTCTAACTCATGTGTTCAGGAATCTATAATTTTTTTTTAAAGCTTTATTTAATTATCCCCACTCAGATCTTCCAAGATTTCAAACATGCGGTTCTTAGGAAATTGCTACTCTCGAAGCTGCAAGTCGTCGCTAGAACAGCAAGCTAGAAGGACGAGAGCAGCAAAAAGCAGCAGCATCTATTACAAAAATCGGTCGATAAATACAACTAATTGCGGGCTAGTTAGTTATATTTATAATATAATTAAGGTTAGTTTAACTAGGCAAAAAAGTTTTATTTGAGAGGACATAATAATTTATTACCTTAAGAAAACTTTAAAATGTCTCAAAGAAAACCTTTTTGTGATATTTTTCTTCTATACCAAAGATGTCGGCTAGTAAGAATAATATAATTTGGTCAGCCGACAAAACAAAAGACTATTCATAAAATTTTTAATGATTTAAACCTGCAATATAACAATTATTGAGTAAATATCGTCAATTACACTTTTATGATAATGGGAGATGAACGACGACCATCCAATTTTTAATGGTTCTGACAATATAATATAACTATTATTATTTAAATTTCTTGCTTTGATAAAAACGGACTCCTGCAGAGCCTCCGGCGCCCATCTCTTCAAAAGGGATACTAACACGTTTCATCTTATGACATTTTACGTTTGAATGCCTTCAACCCTATGGATAGGTAATAAATTTACAGCTGTCCTTCCAAATTGAAGACAAAGTTATAGTTGTCGTAACTCAGAGAATTTTTCTATGTCAGTTTCAAGGATTTTTAACATCGGCGCTTATTTTCACATTACTCTTTCATTATGACTTTATAAAATAATTAGACTATAATTCTATATTATACGGTTTACCAACGAGAAAATAAAATTTTCGGGTAAAAAAATATCCGCACACTTATGAATGCTAATTGGAAGCGTGATACTGCTTTTATTAACCCTTTTAATGCTTTGGATGAATATACGACGGTTGAATTTGGCGAATATTTTTAATTTGTTCTCTGGATATTCATATATGCAAGAAAAAATATTTAATACACATTTCTACAGATTTTATTGCACACTTTGCACAGAAAGTATTTAGTTTTCTGCAACTTCGCATTAAAAAGATTTATTTCATAGTTTTGTCGAGAGAAGAGAAATTCTAAGACGACCGTTTGAATAGAAGTCTATTTTTCATCAAAACTATTTTTTATCAAAAGATTGAAATAAACAGGTCTAACAATAAGAAGAAGAGAAAGTTTGCAAAGTATAGTTACCAAACTAAATTACTATTTTAATAGTATCCTGGAAACCTCAACTTGTAGAATTTTTATCAAAGAACAACTATGGCAAATCCATTTAATGGGTGTGGTTTTTCGGTGTGGTCACATCTTGACATTTAAAATTCTCTGAATAAGCATTTCACTACAGTAATGATATCGCAAAATATTTGAAAAAATGTCACAAAATGTCATCTAATAGATTGTCGGCTTCTTTGTCGTATTGTATTGTATCTATTAAATAAATAGTATTCGTGAAAGCCGAAGTGATTTATAATCACTTTTAAACCGATAAATTATTTTCGCAAGTTTAGGCTCTTTTTTAAGACCCTAGGGTACTATTAGAAAAGAATTGAAATTTAGTTTGGCAACCACAATTTGCAAACTCTCTATTCTTCTTAGGCCTGTTTATTTCAAAACAAATATAAAATATTAAGATAGATATATAAATTTAATTTAATTTCTTTCACTGACAATGAGCATGCTTTAATTTTTAAAAATAAAAAAGATTGTAGGTATATTATTTCACACACGAAATGTTAATTATTTTATAATTTCTACAATATTAAAAATCTAAATCATAAACTTTTATTAGCCTAAATAACGAATAAGTTTTATTTGTAACGCTCTCAGTATTATAACGCAACATTTGTAGATTTATAACGATTTTGCGCAAGACGGATATTTATAAATGATATGGACGAGGTGTCTTAATGGTCAACATAAGTAGCGTGGCTGTCATAAAATTTCCCTTTGACTTTGCTAGGGCGTCACGATGATGGAGAATACATTTAGATACGCTAACTAATTATAGCGCCGTCTTCCGAGCATTATATTTTCTTGTTAATCAAAACGTTTAGTTTTCTTTTTAAGCTTCCCTTCGGAGAACTTGAACTGGCGAGATTTCTGTTAGGAAAATTCAGCCGATGAATATGAAGCATACCTGGAATTTTCTTTACGACTTCCGCCATCTCGCTAATTTTAACGAGTTGTTCGGGGGAGTTAAGTGTTAGAGCGGCGCGAGAAGGAACATCGTCGTGGTTACTTTGATATTGAACTGACGTGTTCGAGTTAAAGTCGCGGCTGATCACGACGAAGAAGCTTACAAACGGTCGTGCAAGGGTCGGGCCGCGTGTAAGCGCTCGCAATTAGGCGGGTAGGAAGTCGCCACGGCGAGATAGGCGAGTCGAACGCGCGTTACCACGGATACATTCCGTACAGAAAGCGTATCTCATTAATTGCCTCTAATAATAGGTGGGCCCGCGCGTGGTCCGTTTACTTACAGCCACGAACGAGCATTTACACACCTGACGGCATCCGTGAAAATGCCATGTAATAACATCCACTTCGTGCCGCCGAAAATCCGCGCGTTCAAGCGGGACGAAACGTATCACTGGACCGATAAGATCGCGCGTGATCTTGACGCATCCGTAATTTCACGCGCGGCCACTATGTAAGCGAGAGAAAACGAAACCGACGTAGTACTTATTTATAGGAGTTCCGACAAATTGTAAGTATAGTAGCTTACAACGTAAAACGACCAGCCACGACACGATGTGTTACACTATTTCACTGCAATCACGACGTGCGTTAGATTTCATTAATCTTGTCGGCTTTTTAGCGCTGCGTTTCATTTGTCTTGGACGAGGCCACGGAAGATGGAGTCGAGAGCGAGGGGCCCAATTCTCCACGTGCATCTCGGGACGGAGAATGCACGAAATCGCGAAATCAGCGGGACACCGCGTGGGTCGATCGTGCGCGGGCCAATTGGGTCCTAATTTGGGGAGGGTGTCGAACAAAAAAGGCACGTAATTTTCGTAGCGCTGATCCAACTAGCGAGCGAGCCGACGGAATCGTCGTGAGGTCCACCGGTCCGGTCGTCTTGATAAATTAATTTACACCGGAAACGCCTGACAGGGAAATGACGTCATTACCTGCTACCGAATAAGCTAATCCTGGACCTTTTGTCTACGTTCGTTCTTCGTTTTTACCACCAACGGCGAATATTTCTGTTCGATGAATGGAAACCTGATTGCACTGTCGTGATCACAAAGAAACGTGAGAAACAAGAATTATGCGAAGCCTGCTTAGAAGATAAAATCTACCGTGTTATGTTGCGAACATGCTTCTTAGCATTTAGAACCAGATCGTGACTGTACAATTAGGAATTCAAGATGAGCGTTAAACTACACGTGAAAATATAAACTATCTAAATAATCGACGCTGATCATAAAACTATCAACTTCGATGAATTAATAATAGAAAGAGTGAACGAAGCATCGTCCGAAATTTTATTTGATGAGAAATCCAATGTGTAAGTTCACATGTGAATTCAGGATAGGTGTTGAAAAGGTGGTCCCTGAGATTCTAGGAAGAAGAGACGCGGTGTCTGATGCTATAAGTAGCATCCTGTATCACGGAATGAAGCCAGGGGAACGGGAGAAGTAGATCGGAGGGCGAGGGGAACGCCGATCTCATTTCGAAACGTGAATGAGCCGGCGGCTACCTCAAACGAGCGCTCGACTCTGCCTTTTTTCTCGCTCCTTCTCTCTCCTCCCTCTGCCCTTCCATCTCTTTACCTCTCCTTCTCGCAGGCCTTTTTGATTCCCGCCGGCTACACTTGAGTTTTTCCCGAACAATGGCGGTCATCCCGCTGTCGCCTGTAACACAGAAGCCGCCAGAAGGCGATGGGAATGATGTACCACCTATCCGGATAATGACTAATCAAACCATCGGGAGGAGACCCTTGGCTCCCCGCTATCTTCGAGCACGTGCACCGCCATTTCTTTTCGAAAGTCTCATAGATATGCATATCCTTTATTTAGCGGCCAATTAACTCTTTCGCTTATAAATTTTATCAGCCTGATATATTGAAATTTCTTGTAATATTAAGTTAAAACAAAATATTATATCGTAAGTTTTATATATAAATATATAAGAATTACAGTCGCGTTTGACACTGAGTGTGAAATATACGTGCCAAAAAGAATTATCGGTTTGATATGGTTGTCGAAGTATCATACGTCGCGCATTAAACTTGAATATAAATTAGAAGCTACATATCAATTATGTTTCTGAGCGATTAGAATGTCATAATAAAAAAGTTATTTGTTATACACTGATGATTAAATTACAGTAGAATTAAGTAGAATGAAAGCTTATATAACATAAAAATAATGTAAAAATATAAATTGTATTAATAATGTATGTTGTGTAATGGAAAATCATTGTAAATGTAAATCTTTCGTTAACAACGTTTAAGAAATTATACGTTCGCACATCGTTACGTTTGTCGAGGTTTCAATCGATAGCAGATTCTATCGATTGATCAAGTTCTTCTTGGTGTGGTCACACGTAGGCCGTTTATTCGGCCGTATGACTGATAAAAAATGGCGATATAACTCTTGCGTAACGAAGCAACGATTTAATAACGCGTCCGCATGGGGATGCTCGACCGGCCCTCGTCGGGACCGGCGCGGTTAATTAAAACGATCGCTCGGCAAGATCCGGGGATCATTTGTTTACCGATGGCGCGCGGGGAGTTATCTCGCCGTTACGATCGCGCCGTGTCGGATCGCAATTAGCTACCGGATTTAATATACGGAGAAATCTCGGCTCGAGCGAGACGAGAAGCGATGAAGGGGAGGTGAGAAGAATCAAGGACCGCCGTGCCGGATCTCGCGGTTATCGCGGGGTGGGAGGAAGGGACATGAACGAAATGCTCCCGGGAAGAGCGAGAGAAATAAGTCGCATTGGTGAGGAAAGGAGAGATGATCAGTTTTAAGGTAGAATGGAGACGAAGGGGAAGAGAAGGAGAGAAAGAGAGAGAGAAAGACGTAGGGGGCAATTGAGATGGAAGAAGACCCGCGGGGCCCGACATGAAGAATGAAGTAAGAAATGGAGCATCCACCGAGAGAGATAACGGCTTCCAGTCGGACAAAGTGACGGAGGTAAAGAAAGCGGGCGAGAGAAGTGAATAGTTGTAAAGAACAAAATGAGGCTGCTCGTGAAAATTAGGTCTCATGACGATCGCGAGAGGACAAGAGTGCAAACGTGAATTACTTTTATAACAATCTGACAGTAGTCTGATCCAAATATATACTTCGAGAATAGATTTTTAAACTTACCATTCAGGTATCATAAAAAAACTTCGCTTTCGGGCCTAAAAAATATCGGATAACGGCCGATCGACCAAGTCTTGAATGCGATGTCTGAGATTTGCGGGCGTGAGTGGAGGCAACGTGTGAGAAATCGTGCGTCGCACCGCCTCGATGACTCGGCGTGGGCGAAAATCAGCGTGCCCCGCCTCGAGGACCTCGAGCAAGGGTCCGTATGATTAGAACCGGGCCTATATTTTCCCGATCGCGGCGGCCCCGGCTGCGAAACAGAAGCGGCGAGTGTCCGTCGTGGCTTTAGGGAAGAAGCCGCGCTCGGTTAATTACTTTGGACCCATTACCGCGCACAATGTAGGCCCCGGTGATTCCCGCAACACCTCTTCTTGCTGCGGCATCAGCCCCTCGCTCGTCCAACCGGACGGCGTGGCTCGAGATGAGAAAGCGCGCGCGGGTAGCGAAGAAGGGCGACGTTTTTGTTTTTACCTAATTTGCCCCGAGAGAGAAAGAGAGAGGGGTGCGATGGGGGACGAGCTGTCGCCTCGGCCGCCATTTCTTGGGACCCTCCAGGATACTCCTCGTCCATACCCACGGAAAGATGTACAGTCATCGACGCTTGATCGAGCCGACGCGACGCGGATACCCGTCCTCTTCCTCCTCCTCCTTCTTCTTTTCCTCCTCGTCCGTCTCCTCTTCGTCCTTCTCGCTGTCCTCTTCATTTTCTTTGTGCTCTTCTTGCCGCTCTTTTTTTACAGTGTCTTCTTACCGCTGCCAGGCGTTATATTTTTTGAACAACAAAATTTCTCGATCGGACTTCGCAATATCCACTCGATATCCTGATCATAAACGGACTTGCCAAACTTTTATCCTCGCTTGTCAGCAGCACGCCGAAAAGATCTCGCTTCGCCATCGTCGATCATTGCAACATTCAACGACTGCCTTTTCACGCATAGAATATGAACTGTATTACTCACAAGAAATTATACAATTTAATTAAAATAATATTTTATTTTATATTTGTTTTTGTTTATTTGACTACGCTCACATTTTTCGCCCACGTCTTTCGTATAATCATGTTGTTGCGTCGTGTCGTACGTGCTCGTGCATCTCTGTGCGCAATGAGACATGCATCTGCCGACCAGACAGCCTACAGCTACCGCATCTGGTCGACCGCAGGTACTCAACTTGCATTTTTCGAGAGGAGGACAATCCCGGGAGCTATTTCTGTCTATTGTGACATGCTGTTCGTGAAATTGCATAAGAAAGCAAATATTAAAAACCATCGACGTGGTATCGACGTTATGTATCACTTGTGATCTTTCTTCTTATGCTTAGATTATAGGTAAAATTATGATACGAGCGAATGCGACTAGCTCTGACCATAAGATACGGAGTTAGACAAATCTCAAAAATACATTAATAATAGAAATAATAGCATTTTAGTAATGTTAGGACAATTAGAAAATGAGATGTTTATGAGAAAATAATTGTGACTGATACAATGGCTACTTCTCGAAATAAGATTGGCCATTTATTTGAATGTACGGGCAGCTGCTTTCTAGTCTCATGTCTCATTGATGTAATGCTGGCTCACACATGGAGAGAAGATTTGGAGCAGGTTGATCGGCGCTGAGGCGGACAGTAGCTCGAAAGTTTAATTAATGATGGCCAAGTCCTGAGATTCATTCATACCTCGAAGAATCCTGCGTCTCGAGCAAAAAGGAACCAAGTCCGAGGTAGCGGTGCGGCCAAGAGGACCAAAACGACAAAGATTTCACGTCGCGCGAGAGAAAGGAAGAGAGAAAGAGGGCGAAAGGCAAACGGAACGAGGGGAAAGGAGACAGAACAAAAATTGAGGTGCATTGTGGCCGTCGGTTTTTTGCTCTATCTGCGTCTACGAGCGACGGACGCTTACGGGGAAAATTTCATATTCGTCCATTTTTCTTCGTCGAACCAATTCCAGAAGCTTAATTACTTTTCACCTTCACAAAGCTTCGCGGCCCACGGCCGCTCCCGTGGCCTACTCCGCACGTATGTACTTATACATTTATCTACCTACATATATCTATATATAGATAGCTGTAATCTCGTTCTAAGATAAACGTTATCCTGCGTCCTGCGATAAGGCGAGACAGAGAAATAGAGAAAGAGAGAGCCACAAGTGTGCCAGCAGAAGTATAGATTACAATGACGATGAATGCGACATTTTATCGTCGTGGTAATTAATTTTTTTTGTATTTCGACAGACTTTTTCGATCCCTTTGCCGCCAGCGATAAGAAATCTTAGTACGTGTGACATTGTGGCAAGGGTGCTAATTGGGGTTAAGACGTGTATCTCCAAAAATTGGAAAGAAACAACGTTGGGGAGAGCTTCAGGAAGCACGAGGGAGCCCGAGGAGCAGGAGGCGATTGGACGGAAGTCTAGTGTAAATACATAAGGAAGCGAAGCATTAGGGAGCGACTTCCCCCGGAGCGTATAAAATCAGTAATTTCGCCTTTAGACGAGATCAGACCCTAAGTCATACATGCTGCGTTCGGTGCGAATGCGCACGGGGCCTTAATGCCCCGCTGCATCGACGCTCTGGTCAACAAAAACCATGCATTATCGCGCTAACTGCATGATCTACGAAACTCTCCAATAAAAGAAACTTGAAGGAATATGGTGATTCGGTTCTTCTCTTCCTTTTCTAACAAGCTGTCCTTTCATTTGTAATATCAATATAATTATTCGGAAAATTACTAAGTAATAATGGCAATACATTAGTATAAATAATCTAATACACATGTTTCTCGATTCCGTAGCAATTATAAAACGATGTTTTCCGCCTATTTTGCTAATCGGGAGACACGTATTAAATACACGCGAATTGACTTTCTGCACTTACTTTGTTTTATTACATACGTACGTCGAGAGAATGCGAGGCAATAACTTTTGCCGCACCCTGCTCGCAACGCGCACCGCAAAGTGCAAAGGAAGTCGTACCGCCGACCTCCCCCTTCGTTCGCGCCTTATGTAAACATTAAAGTCTATTACTTTTCGATCTCAATTTCGGACCGGACGCGAAACTTTTTAATTTACACGCGCGGCAGAACCGCCGCTGCCGTCAAGCCGAAGCCGGGGCCGGGGGTAGTGCCGCCAAGATATAGAGCTGGAACGCAGGAAAGAAAGAGAGAGGGCGAGAGAAAGCGAGGTGGCCGTATTCGCAGCTCTCGCGTTACAAACGAAGCCGACACCCACCTGTGTTCGGCTTTTTCTTCTCCTCTTTTTTCCCTCCTCGCTCGTTTCTGCTGCCTCTCTCGTTCCTTCCTCCCTTCGCCGCTCTCTTTCCACACCACGTAGGAACGATGGAGGCCGCATCCGAAAAATGTTATTAAAATTTACTGCGCGATCATTGCCCCGCTTGATTGGATCCGATAAAACTCTGTCTTCGGGATTTTCTCCTTCCCCTCGCACGGGATTTCCAGCGATCGGAACTGTCACCCCGATGCTTCCTGTTACACGCGATTTACGACGGCATGGCAGCCGCGCGCGCGTTTGGTTTTTCGCGTGTCACTCGCGCGAGTGCGGCGCGTGCATAGCGCAGTCTTCGGGCTCAATGGGCCGTGTCGCTATGCGGTAGCAGGATGACATTGCTGCACAGGATGGAATGCAGCGACGTCATACCAGTCGCAATACTGAAAAGATGTAACGATTTACATTGACGGTACGCAATTTTGCGCGGGGCAAGAAGTCGATATATCAATCCTGAAAAATACCTTTGGACTCTTTATTGTGTATGCCGTGTGTGATCTATGCTAGAAATCAAATATAATAATTATATTACGAAACCGCAAATATAAAACTCAATTTTCTAATGCGTTAACGTATAGCTTTTTTACGCGTACGCGGTAAAAAAAAAGTGGACGAGATTAACGTATACAGAGCGGCACGACTTTACGCGCAATGTTTGCACGAGTGGTAAGGATCGCGCGATCGGTGTGAATTCTACGCACGATATTTGCATAAGTGATGCGGCTCGCAGATAATAAGCGTAATGCGTTGGTTCTCTCCGCCGCGCTGTTCCGAGAAGGCGAGCTCATCCTCCGTATTTGTTCTCCGTGATGTTACGTTAATCACAACCTCCATTACAATTTGCATAGGTGTGCGTAAGGGGGTGAAAAAATTTACATTTGAAAGGCTGGCGGCGCGACGCGAGCGAGATTTATCGGGCCGGATAACTGTCTACGCGGTTTTTCTCTCGTCAGAGAAGCAGAATCTAAATTGTAAAGCACTGGTTAATAACGGATGTTACAGTCTCTCACGTTTCTCACCTGTAAGCAATGAAGAAAAAAAGGTTGTTCATGCTGACTACGTCGCGCTACCGTCCGATCACGTACGTTGGTTTGCGTTTCGCTTCATTGCATCGCTGTTCGATGCTGTTCGATGCAGCCGATAATAACTCAATAACGATTACCACGCTAATCTTTCGATCGTTATTGTCTATGGCGAATGATTGTAAATACACAATTTAATTCAGCTTTAATGAAATAATAAATTAATATATGTAGTTACGGTAGTTAAGTATATAGTTCGTAGTTTGAAGCGCCCTTTCCAAGACCTATTGACGATCCATGCTGACAATGAAATATATCTTCGCGTTGGACCAGCATCCCAGCGGACCCTAAAATACCGTAATTAAGGCCGATCGCACCGAATCGCACGCCCACGCGGGTACTCGTCATACTCGTGACAAAGTAAAATTTTCAATTGCAGGATACGGCCATTAGCGCGAACCGCAGCTAATCCCACAAATAGAGCGTGGAGGACGATACGGCCGGTGGGGGTGTGCCGGCAACGGCACAAAAATTAATCATCCTCGCGTTAATTGGCGGGCATGATTAAGCGATGGTCCCTCACGCCAGGTTGACTTTCGTCGCTCTTTGCTGTTGCCTGTTGTTTTACACGCAATTCTGATCCAGATAGCAAACGAGATCTCTTCTTTCGTAAAAAATAAGATACTAATGAAGACCGGATAGGAGAAACATTTACAAATGTACGTCTCATAATTTTAAGATTGACCAGCGTACGTTAATAGTGCGCGAGAATTTACATTAACGTTGCACAATTAATTGTCATCATAAATATATAACTCGTAAGAAAATATGTGTGTATAATTTCTAGAAACAATCAATTGCTTTTTCAGGAAGAAAGAGTTATTTCATATTCTTTCCATCTTTTCCTGCTTATTCATCAGCGACTAATAGCCTCGAAGATGCTCCCGAGGACGCGACGACGGTTGTCGGCGTTATCGGGTCGAGAGAGTATTCTATCGTGCCGCAAGATTTCACGATGTAAATGGCTTGTAACTGACCCACCGCAGTGTTGGACCAATTTAAGGGATCATTTCCCAAGTCCGCGCTACACTTGACATCAGAGCGTTGCGACGCTCGAGCGACGAGCGAGCTCGTCCGCGAGAGAGGAGCGCGCCCCGTGATGGATCGGGGACCACACACGTTACGCACCGCACCGTGTGATGCGCCGCGATGCAACGCGCGGCGCATGTGTTTCCTCCGGTTGCAATTTCGGACCTGACCCTGATTCTCGCGAACGAGAGATTGCCCGCCCTGTTGACGCCAGTTCGCTGTAGCCAAACACAGTTAATGCCCGATCTACAATAGCTGTAGTAAGCTGTAGTAAGCCTCAAGCCGTAAGAAATTGACCAATTACAGGCGGATGTGAGGAAAATAATCGACTGTGATTGGTCAATTTCTTACATCTTGAGGCTTACTACAGCTTACTACAGCTATTGTAGATCGGGCATAATAGTTGCGCGGAAAATCGACGTAGCGTTTATTTAGCGGAAAAGAATCAACCCGGAATATGTCTCTCTAATCACCTCTCTAATTAGCTCCTGATCTGTTAATTGGGTGTAACGACGAAATCTGAGATACTTAAGATTAATCTTGATGGTACTCGTAATATATATACCGCATCTGTATCTTCAAATAATTAATATATTGATATCGATATTGACGACGGTACATTCATCAGGCTACCGTTTCCACGATAATGGCCATACCATTCACCGACGATGGATCTTATTTAGCGAGAACGAAAGCGTCGCGATCTCGGCAGGTATATATGCGTGAGCGCGAAGCACGTAGACGGCCGAGGAGCAAGCAAGGGCGGGTGGTCGATATCGCGGGCTTCCTCAGAGAAAAATTCAATTTTACAAAAATATCGGTCTGGTAATGAGAAATAGCCGCTGAGTCAGCGTGGTCGCCGGTAAAAACTTGAAGAAGGCAGAAGAGGCCGCCGGCTCGTTCTCCGCTCGTACACTCGGGCCCCGCTGCGTCTCACGCCCTCGGTCGTTGAGAGAAAAATCAACCCCCTCGCACCCTCTCCACACCTCGCTCTCCGTTCTTCTCGTTTCGCTCTGTCGGGAGAGGTCTCGCCTTCGGATCCTCTCTCTTTCTCTCTCTTCACGCGGCCACGTCTTCTCTCGCATCTTTCGCCGCAACGTGGAATTCTGCGAAGCGAACGGACTAAAGAGAGGCGTTTTTTCACTCTCTTTCGATCGGGCCGACGATCGCGATCAATATGCATCAATTCGACAACTACTACTCAACAGCTCAATCAGTTGCTGCAGCCTCATTCGCATCGCGTTATAAATTCTGAGTTTGAAACGGTTTTCTATCTATCGCTACGATTGCACGAAATATCGTTATGGAATTACCTACCGCTGCAATTCCTTGTGGATATTTCAGAAAGTATACTTGTTCTCAGATTACTTTCGATTAAATGATGTATGATGTATCGCATTTACACAAAGCACTCGTGCGACGTGCAGCGATAAGTAATTAACCTCGGACGGAAGTCCGGAGTGCATGAATATGAAGTTCCTTAATGTAGGAAGAAGGATCGTAATTATATGAGTTACGATCGCGGTGCGGCGCGCGTTTACGGCGGCCCGCAATGCGGGCGAGCAACAAAGAGCCAGGTTTTATGCACGTAGGAAATTTTTGCAGGTAATTCATCTTAGGAATCGTAGAAACGGGCGGAAGAGAGTAAAGACCTCTCGCTGCAAATTAAACACGGCGCGGCGCGGAGATGCGAGATAGTATTATATACATGCCGATCTCAGCGTGACGACCGCCGTTGTTAATCACTGCGCTCGTGTGAAATCGATCTCACAGATCGATTTCTTTTTTCCGACATGAAGAATAATCCGAAGAGAGCTTGAACGATGAAAGATAAATCCAAAAAACGCAACGAGATCTACCTAGATCGAAGTGAAATTTAATTTGATCTTATCATTAGCATCTCTTCGGGGATCGAAGCGTTAGGAGTCGATGAATTCAGCCTGCGAAAATGATAGGTACATTAAGACGCGGAGACTTCATTACCTCGTTTAAAAGAAAAAAAGGAAAAAAAAGAGATGTACAATTCTCGTCTTAAACGGTCGAAAGGTCTTGGAAAAGATGACCTGGGCATTCTCCTGGCACGGCGAGGCGAAAAGGGAAGGCCGAGGCTGAAGGTGTCGCGCACGTTGCACGCGCGACTGACCGTAGGCAGAGGCGTAAGACAGTGGCAGCGCGCGTTTCAGCGTGACGGCCGCCATTGTCCACGCGTGAAACCGGCCCGCGGCTTCGCGCCGCGCCGTCCGGGGCCCGGGACCCGTCGCGCGTGCACGCACGTACGTATGTACACGCAGAAGTAAGGACACGTTGCAACACACGCGTGTGCAACATTTCTCACACACGCGACGGAAGCCGGCAAACGCGCATCACTGAGTCCAAACCGGGCGGCCGCATGATAAATGCATCCGAGACGGTCGACGTGCATCAAATAAGAGAAGGGGGGGCTGGCAGGCCCCCGCTGCTGTACACGCGTGTGCACGTCAGCGACGGCGAGCTATATGAACAGCAAAGGATCCGCCGCCGGACAGCCACGAAATTAGAATGCCACCGGCCGCCAGAAATCGATGTCGGTCCCCCGATCGGGCGGTAATTGAGATTTGATTACCGGCCCGCTGAAGAAGAAACGAGAAAGAAAAGGAAATGTCCTCGATAATTAAGCAATTAACTTCAACTTAATTTGAAAAATTGTCATTAGATAAGATACGAAATGGAACAAATAGAATGCAGCGAAATTACGAATAGAATAATAGAATAAAGAATTAGAACACGATGTAACAAATGTATTCTCCAGATCAGAACATTAATAGTTAATAAATGTTACATTGAGTCAATTGATATCAAGGTAGATTATTTTGAAATTCCTATCCTTCGGTTCTATTTCGTTTTTAGATCCAGTCACAAATTCAATGTACGACCCGAGAGGAACGAATTGGCTGGTTCGTTCGTGTTAGTTGTCTGATAGCCGGCGGGTAAGAGAAGGTGATTCGAGTCATTCTAGAAAACGGTAGCAAAGTTCGTTTAGTCGTCGAGGCCGGCATGAAAAAGCGAGAAGTGCTGCTCCCGGAATCGTCGCCCGACAATGCAGCAACAAAATTACATCGAGCCCTCTCCCTCTCTCTCTCTCTCTTTCTTTCGCTCGTTCTTTTTGATCTTAGAACCTCGTCGTATCCGGCGGACGGCTGGTGAGACTGGTGTGGAGGCTGCTTGTCCGAAAAGAATTCCTCGATCTCGCCTCATGAATGAGATCGCGGCTACCGCGGGGCGACCCGCGGCGGCGACTAGGATGATGAAGAGCATTCCGCGATGGGAGGCGTCATTGTGATCCGGATGTCATATGTTGCCCCGCAGCGAGTGTTTTACATTCTCTCGCTTCGTAATGACTCGAATTCCCGCATCGTCGTTTCTTCCTCCGCCGCCGCCGCCGTCGCCGTCACCGCTTTTGCTCCTCTCGAACCAGTTTATGGGATTCGACGAGGAGTAACGTTGTCCCCGACGTTCGATCGTGCGTTCCACCCGTCCTTTCTTACTTGGGCAAAGTGTAAGAAACGCACGAATACGCTTTTCAGCATATGTCGCGAGTTCTCGCTGATGTCGGCGGAAAACGGAGAGAACGCGTGCTCGGTGGATTGAATTATTCCGCGGCACACAATCGTCGAGGAATCTCTACGCGGAAATCACTCGCGTCCTCGCGGCTCTTAATGAGCGCCGCACAATCGCGCCTTTCAGGAGAAAAACGTCAACGAAAGAGAGATTGTCTCGCTATTATTACTCACAGGATAATGACAGTGATGTAAGAATAGTCCCTGGGATTACTTCGAGCAAAAGCCCCGCGCGGCTCATTTGACATTTCTTCGTTGACGTTTCTGCGTTTTCTTTCCTCTCGCGCGTCTCCTATTTTCCGCACCAATCGATGAAATTGCGTCACATAATGGCAAAGGCGTCTAATGAAGGCGTTTAAGCGAAAAAATATGCAAATCACTTTTTTTCGTATCGTGCGAGTATTTCAAAAATAGCCGTTGATTGTCGTCAAGTGGCTCGTTGCGTTTGGTTTCGAATGCGTGGCTTCGCTTCACGAAGTGACAACGTGGTTCAAGAAGATACCGATATTCTGCAAAACCGAGTGAAGAGCAATTATCCGAACGGATGTAACGCTGCAAAAAATTCTGACAGGAAACAAAGTGAAAATTTTCTAGAACTTAATTATCTCGAGTTAAGAATATTATATCTTTCTAAAAATTATCTTCAACGCGAACTTTCGCACACATTCGCCTTACTTTCACGCAGCGCGGTGATATCCCTGCCACGTGATCGTGATCTTCTGAAAAAAGTAAAAGTCATCAACGCCCGGTAGCAACGGCAGTAGCACTCGATCGTGATGGTTGCGATCGATCTGTTCTCGCTCGCACGCGAAGTTACGAGCTACCTATAGCTCGTATCAAGTACCGTGCAATGATACGCTGTACGGCGTAAATTTGGTAGCGACAGCTTCGATCCGCCAAATCGCTTCATTCCCTTGTATTCTCATGCATTAACATATCCATTAACATATGTACATCGGAGTTAACATATTGAGATCGAATTTAGCATGTAACGATGTGTGTCAAATTACGGTTTATCATCGACAAAGTATTTAGTGAAATAAATTAAAAATCAATCTATGTTCATGTAACGCTAAGGTTTCTTCGCCAATAATCAGCTATGTCAAATTTAATTAAAAAATATATCTATTTAAATAAATCTTACACGGATCGCCTTCTATATCGCGAAGATGCTCGCGTAAAATCGAAACTCGTGTAGAATTGTTGAACGTTTTCACCGCGCGCTCGAATCGATCACTGGCAGCCGAGTAAGAGGCACTGCTCGCCACAGAAACGATATTACCACTTGGTTATTATGTGTACAAGGCTGCTGATGTTCGAGCCAAGCAACACCGGTGCGCGACGGCAGCGGTCTCGCTCGTGCGAGGGCACGAGAGGAAAGAGGGCCCGCTCCGGGACCTACCGCCGCGAGGCTCAAGGATCTCGCGACGAGCTTTCGCGCGCCGACCGCGATTGGGCCTCTCCTCGCCAATTTAATTCCTCGGTAAACGATGGGCTTGTTTGTAATTAGTAATTAATCTTTGGGTGAGACTCATTTTTCTAGATGAAAATTTACAAACCATGTCGAAGCAAGAAATGCGGTGCAACGAGAACTTCAGGCTGCAGTGACTTTCAGTTTTACCAGGATAATTCTAATATCTACTTATATTTTATTTATTTATTACTTATTTCTAGTTTTATTTAGTTGTCGTTTAAAATGACGCTATAAAGTCAAAAAATTTGACTTGGACTGGGAAGAAAGGAAGGAGCGCGGCATCGCGGTGTCGTTGACAGCTTGACGAAAAAGCGTTCGATATAAAACGCGAGGCTATAAAAGAGACGCGTGACTAAACGGGGTCAAGATTAAAATAGAAGTAATGACCGCGAGGCAGTGAGAAACGGTGATTGAGGATTCAAACGGTTCGAACGACGTGTCCTTGCGTCACTGAACGTCGTGCTTATTGAACTCGATCGTTTGACATTTCTCTCTCAATAAAAACGATTTTAATCCTTGTAAATCTCCATGAGAAAGAACATTCTAAAAATTCTCTCAAACTAAAAAGAGGGAAAATGTATATACGATTCTCATTAACTATGATTATAACTCGCCGAATGACAGGGTCAGTCGAAAATCTATTCGAGAAACTTTATCGCGAAACTTCTCTTATGCCACGTGAACGCACAAGGAAATAAATGTGCACATTAATTTTAATAATCACATCGCGTTAAATCATATATGTACTTTACGTGTAGCTGTAATACCGCGAAGACCACGCGTAAATGTACGAAAATGCAACAATGTGACGCAAAAACGCTTAATTACATTGTTATTCGCTGTAATGACGTCTAATCGATGGAAAAGCGCGTATAAAGTCAGCCACGACATAACGCATGACTTATTACATGCGAGTGACGAACGTATGTTAGTAACGCCAGCGCGTTGCAAATTATATCCGGTTAATCGTTGATCGCCTCGCGCCACTAATTACAAATTTTTCATCAAGCGTTTAAAGGATGTTAATAGATATTAATGACTGCTCGATACATTTCCGAAAGCATGAATTATATGACATATATTCGAGCAATTCGCACAATGGATTTGTCTCAGAAATCTATATTATTAATTTTTGTCATGCATATTTTATCATTAATAAACATTAAGATATCCAAAATAATATTCCAGAATTAAAATAATATGCTCTGTAATTTTGTACATGATTATTATTATAATTACTGCGATCGTTTATGTACAGGATGCTTTTATATCTATTTTTATACACTCTCGTAAATAGTCTTCGTTATTCAGCGGTAAGATTGCGCTCGTAATCATTAAAGGAATATACGTTTCTTTGACGAACCTTATATTCTCGCTAAGCGCTCGGAAAAGAGCGTCAGGATCGGATGATCTTGACAGATTGGTGTATATTGGCAACGCCCCTCGCGTCTATAGTTGCTCATCTCGCCAGCGTACTATTCTCGATGCGATCTACTTAACGAACGAGACGAGGCGATATTAACGAAGACAAAAAGCTCCGATCGGCGAAGAGAGGCTCGTAAACGGATTTTCTGTCGACTGCAACTTCTCGGAAATCACCTGGACGCGGCTTCCACCGGCGAGATCGCATCTTACCGTCGGCGTTTCTTCTGCCGCCGGCATCCTTCCAGGATTTTTACCCCTGTCTCCGCCGGCCGTTTTCTCCCTGTTAATATTTTTCCCGGTTCTATTCGCTGAATCAGTAGAACGGAAGATCGCTCCGTAACGACAAGATATCTCGCTGATGAAAAGTGAAACCGCTTCTGCATTGTTGGGAACGTGGGAATCGCGAGATTAAAATAAAAGATTGTTCTTCTATATCTATATATTGCTATCTTCATGTTTTTAGACGCTTATTACTATATTATTGTTTTGCTACTTTGTACAGATGCAAATTAATAGATTTGGAGTTATCGCGAGTAACAAATTAATCCAGCCGGTTCTCAACGAAGAGGAACGAGAAGAAGTGGGTGGTAGATAGAAGAAGATAATGCGAGGGGAAGGAGGAGAGAGAATATCGGAAACCCGTGAAATTCCGATAATTCACGCCGCGATGGCTTCGGCATTCCCACAAATCTCGATGATCCTGGTTCGCAGCCGATAGCTTGTATATCGTGATCACCATCGGACGTATTGTGCGACCGCAAAAATATATATTGCCTATCGCGGCGAGAGATTGAAGCGTTTCTTGCCAGGAATCTAACGAAGCATAAGCGCGCCTTTTTGGTCTCTACCTGTATCGCCGTTGTTCTTGTCGCGGAACTTTTCGCCACCCAACGATCCCACGCTAACATTATTTCTTCTGCAACAATATCGAGCGAATATTTTCCTCTTTCGTGAACAAAAATTTATTTTTTTATAGGCAACGGAGAATTTTTCAAATTCTCGAAACTTATAAAAGGCGAAAGATTAAAGAAAGAAAAAATATATCAAAAAATTTTTGAAAATAATTATGATGTCCATACTGTAACGTCCAGTAAAAAAAATCAGCGTTATAAATTCCGGATGAACAAAAAAAAGAAGGTAGTTCCTCAGGTACGGTAGCAAAATTTTTTGCGCGTCTGGTTTATTTCGTCGTGTAAAGCTCCTGTCCACCTCTGGACAGGAGCTATCCTTTTATATATTTTTTTTACCCGATAGGGATGAGTTCGTCGAACAGTACTCGACAATGAGGATTATGGACGATGATGACGAATATTTACGACTTCATATTTATGATTTGACGATTTTACAATTCAGGTCAGCTTCATTGGTTACATACGAGAAACGCTACCCCGCAGACTGCACTGAAAAGAAAACTTAAGAATAGTAGTCGTGTTTGTGTCACATGGTGACATCATTGGGCACTTTTAGTATTTCCTTCTTTTCATTTTTTTTTCTTTCTAAAGAAAAGTTTAAATGCATATAATGAAAAGAACTAAAATAGACATATTTTTAAAATGAAAGAAAGAAAATATTGCAGGATGAATCGGAGATACGTCGAGTCAGATTTTCCTTAGTACTGACATTCCTTATAAATATATATGTGTAATGTAATAAATATTTAAAATATGTAAATTATCTCTGTACATTATATACATGTATATATTACATATACATTATATTACCTATATTACTTTTGAAAATTTATATCAATTGTACTTTCTGTTTTAATAATATTTAACTTTAATTGTCCAATTTTTCAAGTTTAATCCACAAGTAAAATTTAAATAAAATCCAAGTAAAACATAATAAGTTCAAAAAAGGTCTTATATGTATATATCATGTCTTTCAGAAATGTTGCCTCGGCCAAATTCATCAATTCTTTGTGCGGAGATCAGAAATTCTATAAAAAACCAAACCAAGAAGAAATTCATGGTGGAATCCGCTGTGAATTCAACATTTCGGATCTTCGCAGACCGAAAAAGCGACCATTTCCAGCAATCGATGCGACCAGACGATTAATTCCTGTGAGAAAATTTTCTGTTACGATTCGATGATGCGGATCGCCAACGCCGTCGAGCGAACAGTTCGCTGCACATCGAAAGTAGCTTCTGCATTGCAAAATCAGGCCGACCGCAATTAGTTTCTTATTTAAACTACGATGATCTTATAGTATATAGTCCAGTATATCTTAGCGATACCGCCAACGATCTCCAATCAATTTATATTCTGATCGATATCTCCAATCAATATATTATGATATTTTTGTATTTTCTTTCACCTGTCGTTGAAATTCTATGATGCCATATCTATTAATCTATTCAATATTCTATTACACAAATTTTTCTTTGCTATCTTTTTATTTTTTAAGAGTTAGATACTAATTTGATACGTACATACATATTTGAAAAAAATTTATTTACGACAGATGCTATAAAATTCATTGTCTTTCAATTAATGAGTTCTAAAATTTATTTTATTCTTTGAAAAAGCTTAATTGTTTTGAAACACATTTTGGCAATTTAGAGATAGAAAAATGTCACCATAAAAAACGGAGAAAAATGTTTTACACTTTCATTACAATGTTGACCTTTAAAAGTTTATAAGAAAAGACAAAAGAGAAAATGACGTAATAATACTATTGCAATTCGTAAAATTATTACAAAAACTTTAGTATGGGGAATAATTAATGTGCTTGTTTTTAAAGTCGTTTCTTAACTCAGAAAATGAGTTTATGACCAATACAGTTATCAACATTAATCAATATGTTATTTTGTGTCCTTCCATGATTCATTCTTTTCGAAGTTTATATGTGCGAGACAATGGTAGACTGAACCAGCATGAAATTTACAAGCTGGCTTTAGTGGGATTCTCGCTGAGAATCCTTATTGGATCCTTGCCATTTTAGAAGGTTTGTTCTAAAATAGAGACCTTTCCATTTTTCTTTTCAATTGCAAAGCGGGATACTAGCAATGTTAGTATTTCGCTTTGTGAAAAGCACGTCGAGAGTGTCGAGACAGCACAGGATACCGTTTATATTCGTTGCAGACTAGAGAAAATGAAAAAGTTAAGATCTTAATAAAAATAACAAGATATCGTTTAAGCGAGTTTGATTAAAATCACGGAAAAACATAATATACAGTTATCTCGATTTTTTACAGGAAAACAAATGTCTATGGTTGCAGACACCTAAAGCAAAAATCTTAAAATATGGGATTTTATTTGAATGATTAAATTTTGAAACTAATCAGATGCTATTGATGAAATGTTTTTCGAATATAAAAGACCGAAAGTTGAAAGTGTTGTAATTAACTAACGATAAATCATGGCACATAAAATATACACAATTTAGACATTATTGTAAGTTATAATAAATTACCTTTATGTACCTAGTATACTCGGATAATGGATACACCTTTACATACCTTTACTTTTATATTACGTTTCAACTTTTCTGTTAATGACAGACATCCGTTAGGTCTCCTGCTGTTTAGCCGTTATTTCTTTCTGGAGTTATTTTCTACTCATTTTGATGGATACAACGAACAAGATAAAGCTCAAAGTGTGCCACTGCTTTTAAAAAATGTTTAAATTTACATTTCAATTCCTTCATTATGGATCAATGCTCTCTCTCTCTCTCTCTCTCTCTCTCTCTCTCTCTCTCTCTCTCTCTCTCTCTCTCTCTCTCTGGAATTATTTACAAAGAATAATTTAAACAATAAGACAAAAAAATATGGTAGAACTCAGATACAATATTTAAATGTACTTTACTTTTAAAATGCTATGTTACAAAAGAGTATTTCGAAGCTATTAAGATATCTGATCGATGTCGGATTCGATTCGAAGAGATGTACTGGACTTTCTCTAATATGTCTTATGTTGTAGTTAATTATAGTTTAACATTCTAAAACGTCTCTAATATCTATAGTTCCTCAAAAATTCCAACCGGAATAAGCTAAATTGAGAGGTCTCTTCATTTTAATCGTCTTTTTCGGACTGCGAAATTTAACTACCGACAACATTGACTTCAGAGTTCAGAAACTCCCGCAGTTCCGCTGCTGTGAATCTGTCAACATCATCGTAAGAGTAACACATTGAAATCCCTTCGAGCGTTACCAACAGAAGAATCTAAAAATGAATAGGTTATAACAGCAAAAAATCGGCACCTTTAACGACTAAAAAAATGCTCCGTTATGAATAGTTTTGCCACTTCTTCCCCCATGAAAGGCTGTGAATAGTCAAGAAGGCGATACGGATCTAAAGTTCTTCCTGACGAAGTGACTCTATCACGCTCAAGACATTCCACGCATTGTATTAATTCTTTACATAAAATAATATTAATATATCGATACTGTAGAATGAAGATTTTGTGATTGCAATTTTTCTCATTTGCGAAAAGAAGAAATCATTTAACATTTCGAATTCTTGCATGTCAAAACGTTAAGTTATATTTTTCGACGTTATGTTTAACGTAGTCATTTTATAAAATTAGCAGAATGTAAAGAGATGCAACTTGAAACGAGTTATCTAGAAATTCTGCACCAATTTATAACGTGCGAAAAATTTGCAATCCTCCAGCACGGCTGCCCGCGAGTATAAAAATGATTAATTTTGCGCTCCACGCGAGACGCAGCTTGTTATTTATCAACTACGCTCTGCCGTTGAGAATACATCCCGCTGTTAATTGACGCTTACACGAAGACCGATTACTGCAGCCGAGAGACATGCCGTCTGACAGACTAATTAATTGGCAATTAATGATCCGACGCATGCATGATGATTCGCGCGGGCCGTACTAGTCGCGAAAATCGCGCTGGCAAACGTCGATAACTTTGTATTTGGCTTTCAGATATTATTTAACTATTAACGCGAGTATAACTTTTTCCTGTTATTACTCTGTGTTTGTACTAACATTTATCTTTTATTTTCTTTGTCTGAAATAATACAGTCATTGCACGATGCTAAAATACTAAAGAATTTTCAAAAATATTTTCTAAAGTCGGTTTATGGCCGGATGAACTGCATTCTCATCAGCTATGTGTACTGTATACATATATATTTCTTTTATTTATTTAATGGCACATTGAGCCACCAGGTCGCAGAAAGAAACGAGAGGAAGCGACGGAAGAAGAAGAAGTAGGGGTTGAATGCTCGGACGGGGTAGATTATTTACGGCGTAACGGTCTACGTCACTACTGTCCGCGTTGTCAGGTAGGCGGATCGAGTCCCGAGGCGCAATTTGCATCTGTTTGCAAGTTCTCGCCTCCGCCTTCTTTCGCTGGCTCATCAGAGAGCGATGTATATCGTTCCTCTTTCACGCCCGCGTACCAGCCGATCGCCTTTTTACACGCCGGATCGTCATTACCGTCCTGGCACACTTGAGACCGTCCGATACGCCGCCTTTTTGTCACGGGAAATTATCAAACCGACGTTGAACAAAGGTTTTTTGGTGATTGTATCCGGGATTAATTAACGTCTTTTCCTCGGCACCAACTTTGTAATATCTTAGCACGGGACGCGAAAATCACGTAAGGGGAAGTTTTGAGAAGACCTAGATTTAACGGCTTTCATAAATAAGAAAGTATTGATTGTATATGAAAGAGAAAGACATTTCAGTAAAAGAAAAAAACAAATCGGAAGCTGAAAATCTGGAGAACTGGCACACCTTTGGTAACGCCGTTGGTTACGCCTTTCAAGGTTCATCTGCGATATATATAAAAGGGAAATAAAAATATAATAGATAGTGATCCATCGTTTCCGGAAACTTATGTCCGAAACCCTTGATTCGTTCCATGAAATCTCAATTGAACGGGAAATAATGTAGGAGAGAAAAAAATAAGATGTTCATTTTCGTGCGCTCAGTCGAGGATAGTACTGATGCCCCATCAATGTATATTATTGTCCTATTTATGCACTATCTAACGTAACTTTTTGCCAAACGGAAGGCTAGTTGAAGATGACACGCATTATCTTGGGATTCGTGCTCGAATGTCCGGGACCCCCGTCTGCGGCAGAGGTCCGACGCGTCACGATCGATGTAACACAACTTACATCTTTACTGAACTTAGCTTATGGGAGGTCGAGAAGGTGCCCCGTCGCGTCGACAAAACAAACTTCTTAATGCCTTCATGCCTATGATTGTTGCAACCTCTTAAATTTCCGCGAATAAGACCGATTTTTCGACCGTACTCTGACCAACTGGTAGCTTCGTGGGACTACCGCAGTCTAGGAAGAATATTCTCTCGACAAGGCCGTGTTGAATTTTTACCAGCTCGCGACTAGACGAGAAGATAATTATTTCGCATCAAAACGGGCAAGCGATTGTTGAAAAAGTTACATGTTTCTTATCAGATATATTGAATTAATAATATTATATTCTACATTGATAATGATTCGTCTTGTACGCGGAAAATATAAAGGAAATTTGAAAGCTGTATTAATAAATTGTTGAATATATTATCACAATAGTTTCCGGGAGATTATACCCTACATTATTTAAGGTGGTTAATTACTAAGGGAAACCAAAACGATCGATCACCGCCTTACGTCACCGCCGCGGCTATTGTGTCGCATCCTGTTTCAGTCGTGCAGTGTCATTTCCCCGATAGCTCAGAACGGGGCCCGCTAGAAGAGAAAGAGAGGGAGAGACGAAAAAAAGCGAGAATCCTGGAGTAATTCGCAATCATGCGTGAACAGCTGACACTGGAGATTAGGTAAACTACGCGCCTCGCGCTGACAATTTGCGCTAAATCGCCTTACTTGGCTTGAAAATGCACGGTAAGAAGCGCACAACCTGTGCTCGAGCGATGACGCCGCACAGAACTGGCGACGAGAAAAGATCACCGGTTTTCTCCCATTACCTTAATTGCGTGCTCCACAAGCAAAGATGCGATCATTACTGCTACTATTTTGTTGAAAACGCTTTATGACGCGTTTGTTAGTAAGTTATCGAAAATTTCCTTCACACAATCCAATATCTAATCTTCCGCCAATAATTTTGCTTCGTTCCATTTATTTGTTAAAAAGAAATTAAGAAATAATTCTACTATTCTAGCTATTAATTTTCAGAATATTTATAACGTTACATCATACTGATTCTACAAGAAAAAAACATTTTTCACTACATTTATCTTTCAGTTTCGAAAACATTCAGTATTTAGCTGTTGGATTTCAAACAAGTGTTTGCAGACAAATAGAATACACAAATTAATAATATTATACAAAACTCCATTGTCATCCTTTTTATTTAAAACTTCGAAGTTATTTTGAGGTATCTCTTTCGATATCAAACTTGATTTCATCTCCAGTGCAGCAGTGGCAAGAGAATTTTATTCTCGTCATCGATCTTTTCTGACAGAAAAAATTTGGAAAATCATCTAAACTTGATCATTAAATTGCGATTGACAAACAAAAATAATCACATGATAACGAGATAAGAGGAACGAGAGAATTTGACTCACCCTCATATTCATCGAGGAACAACGAGCACGGTATATAAGCATGGAGCATGCTCGTAAAAGCGCGGCAATAAAGTCGCCAAAGATGCCCATCGTCTGGTACCATTTGGGCGGGAATCGGAGGCGTGGTGAGAGGCCTGGCAGTGCCACGATTGGTCGTTGGCGACGATGGGCACCAGTGGCCAAGGACCGTGGGTCTGTCTTGTCGTTCCATCGAAGTCCAATTCAGCCTCAAGTATAGGCGATATATCCCGCTGAAACCCCGCAGTACGGGGAGAACTACCTGTACCGCGGCTGGTGGGAGTGCCTAGCTGTTAGTTACCCTGGTACCCCATCCCCGAGAGACTTAGTCAGGATCAGCGCGTCGATCAGTCGACATCCATTTCCAGTGCGGACACACGCAAGTGAACGCGGCCATTCGACGGACTTATTGAGAAAAGAGAAGCTCGCGGTTGGGCCCGACGGGCCTGGACCCCGAGCCAAAATTCCAGGATTCAATGGACCCGTTCCAGAGCGGGAATCTTTTCTACGAATGTATGTTCAGTGTTTGTCTATGTGCTCCGTTTCATGGTCGTCGAGTGAGTTGCAATTAGGCGGGATAGAACAAAATATTGTGAGATTTGTCAGGAGGAAGGACAGCCGATATCGTTTTTACGAAGGGCTTAGTGAGGTGCGGTAGTGAGATTTACAATATTCGGTGTCGGACTAAACTCGTCGGGACTATTTTGCGGAGGTTTGTTTCGGCTGAGATGACGGTTACCACTAATTTCTCGATGATGCGACCATGTTTCACTGGATATTCCTTTCAAGGTGCGTCTCTCGTCGCAGTCGACTATATTTGGTCAACATTAGTTTTAGAGATACGTAGAATTAAAATTTGCAATAGTTTTTATGATTTATACATCATTCGCGTTATCTTTCAAACAGACACAAACATTGTTTGATATATCTTAAATAGCAATAGTAATCTTTATGTAATTAATACGTGAAAAAATATTTAAACAATAGAAACACACATTTTCATAGTCTTCTTTTAGTCTGTAAAATTTTACATTTGAAAAAATATTTAAAAAATATTAAATGGAGTAATCCAAGATTTAAAAATCATAGAGACAATAAAAGATCATTATTAAAATAAAATTCTTGATGCCATACTATTGTCGACAAATGAGAAAGCGCATTATTATAGTTACTTGTTTTTGACAAAGTTTGTATTATGAGAGTAAATTAGAACTAGTCGATTAAACTAAACAAAACTCTTCTACAATAGCCTTGAACGATGGATTAAATAAATTAAGTAAAATTTTCATTTTTAAATGTACGAAACTTCAACATTTTTCTTCAAAAAATCCGCCTGACATTGACAAACAATTGTCCAAAAACGAACAAAACCCTATTGTTAGAGTTAATGTTGGCCATAAATTGCACCATAAATTACGGAGTATCTCTTGCGGACAAAGTCATTTTTCTTGACTTCCACCCTTGGTCCATGACATTTTAATTGCATTTTTTTTACAGCATTTTTTCCCTCACATTTTGTGCATTCTGAAGAACAAAGAATTTTATTAACGAAAATGTCTGGAATAAATCATTCATTTAGTCTCACAATTTTAGAGAGAGTTTTTCTGTAATTTATCAAAATCATATACAGAACTCTAACGTCGGTGAAAATAAATATTCCCGTGTATTCGAATCGTTCCAGCTGATTTCTGTCAGTTTTCTCTCTCACTCTCTCTCTCTCTCTCTCTCTCTCTCTCTATTTATCTTAGAATATCAAAAGACACGGTAGTGTCTCGTACCAATATATATTTACAGTATGTATAGTATACCTTTATTTGCTTTTGTATGTGTGCTTATCGTCTATTTATTGTTATTCGTCCTCGTAAATTGTTTGGCGTCTAATCATGTCACAATCGATTCTTCTCAGAATTGTATTATGGAAATACAGAAAAATACTCAGAATTTATAGGTATATATTCTTAAAAAAACTTCTGGCTAGTAATAAATTACACTTAGTATTTTTTACAAAATTTATGTAATTTAGTCATTATTGCTTTAGGAGCATAAAAGTATCTATTCCCGTTCGAGAATTTATAAATTATTTCATCCTGTATATATCCGGACTTTGTTCCATTTGTCATTTATTGCACCATAAATTTGAGCGCTCTATTGCCCAGCTTTTCAATATGCTCGTGCATCTTGCGCTACCCGGGACAGTATAAGAGAAAAAAAAGGTGTAAGTCTGAGAAAAAAATGTCCTGCGGATACATCATTCCTTCACAAACAAAAAATGTGGGCGATACGTTTAATAACAAGGTTTATAAAATTAAATAACGCGATTCATCAAGTGTCCAGACATGCGGTGTCCCGAGCGACTAATGAGTACATGTAATTAGTCGCTTGATGATTTACCAGTTGGAAACGAGACGCGAAAGCGTGTGCTCGCGGAAATCACGACGGTAAATGGTGACGGACGATTAACACTCAACGAATGCGCTTCCGTAAAATCCACGCATAGAAGTTTTCAATGATGGTCATTAATTACTTCATCGCAGTGAGCAAGATTTTTTTTCTTGCATCGCGATTCCGTCATTATAATGATTTATGAGTCGCGCCTTTTCTGAGCGGTTGGGTCGAGAAGCTTTTCCTCGTTCTTGAGAACGTGTTTCAAGTTAAAAGCAGAGTCGCTTGAGAGACGCTGGAAACTCCGGGTTAATGGAATCTCCGCATAGCACCGATTTGTTAATTAAACGATCAATTAAATCGGAAGTCACTTTGCAGGAACGCGATCGCTATCGGCGGGGGCATTTGCGCGCGGTTTTTCGAGCATCGATTGCACCCGCGGCGATGCATGGCTACGGTTATGCAAGCGTTCTGCGCAATCGGATAGCGGTTTCCTTTTTCTGCGGATGCTTTTTACCGGTCGCGTTAGTCGAAGCCTGCTTACCCTTTGTCTTATGCGACAAAGTGTTTTACGCGGAAATGTGTTTAATTACAAACGAAAGCGTGTGACCGTACCCAGTCGCGTTTCCCGTCATCTCTCGATGACGATAACGACTACGGCGATAACGACGATGCTATCATTTCCATATCTTTGCCGAGCCGTAATTGTGAAAGTGCAACAATGTATATTACTTATCGCGATCGGATCGTTATATTTTATTGGGAATTTATGCGTTTTGCCTATACAAAAAAATTTACTTACGTGGTGCGACGTTTTGCACCCGCGGATTGGAAAAGTGAAAGCCACGGGATCAATCATCCGCTTCCTTCTCACCGCGAGCTCTCTAAACGATTAATAATTTGCCAATACGGCGGGCGTTGAAAACCGCAGAATTAATTTAATCTGCGTCAATGCGCATTGATACAAGTAATATTTAGCGTATCGATAGTTACTAAAATAATGCACACATTTATACTTTTGTCAATTTTAGATATTTTAAAAAAGAAAAATGTTTCTTTCAATTTTCATGGCGCAACGGTTATAATTTTTTTATCTTTCTACGTATTTTGAAAAACGTCGTGCGAGATATTAAGTTACATTTTTGTGCAGGAAGTACCAAATTATAAATAATTATTATAAATAAATTCATAATAAATTGTCTATGTTAAGCCACTCATATATTACCGATAAAAAGCGTTTAGCGCAATTTTTATAAGCATCAAGGACGTTCACATAAATCAAGAAGGTTCTGTTTTACAATGCGCTCTCTTAGAACATCGATTAAAATCCACATCGATTAGCATGAATAAGATAGCTAATGTCGATTACGTTAACAATATACATAGTATGTTGTAACTATAATAAGTATCACTGTTAACGCGAAGGAAACGCGCCGATCACCGTCTCGCCTGGACGATCTGATTTTTCATCGCGCTGTCATTGGGATTCCCTTTTTTAGTCGATTATCGCGTCTTGTATGAGCGAGCGCGTTTTTATTTAATGTCGAACGTGCGATTGCGCGTCTCCTTTTTGCTCTTCTAATTGTACAGCTCATTCGTCTCGTTATTATCGCCTTTATTCTCAATTGTAATTTTACCGTTCCAAAATAGTCGTTCTTTACAACATCGGAGGCCAAAAGTAATGAAGATACCACAAAGAATTACAACATATACATTTAGCTTAAGTCACAATGCGTATCGTGTTACGTTATTTGCTTCGCTTCTTAAAAAGCGCGTTCTGGATCAGTAAAAATTGCAAAGACTCTTTCCTGGACCACGCGCGTTCCTTTTTCTTTATAGATCAGGGCCGAGATCGTCGTCGTGTAACGCGAAATTAAATAAGCCGAGCAAATTATACGCTATCATTGTTGTGCGTCATAAACTGCACCGGGATTTATTGGACTTATCGGTAGTTACGGCGTTGGTCGCTTTATACGCTCCAGCCGCCCGCGCTTATAACTCTCTCTTTTTCTCTCTCTTCCTCGCTCTCTTCATCCTGTTCTCTTTCTCTTCCTCTCTCCCTTCCGCTTCGAGAGAACGAGAGAAAGAAGTCAAATCAAGCATGCGGTGCAGCGATAAATCCAGACTGCTCTCTTTATACGCCGTCCAATAACCGTCCCGCCACCACCTCGTCAACTGTCTTTCTCTCTCTCTCTCTCTTTCTCTTCTCCTTAACTTCCGGTAAGACATGGAAATCAAGCTGACTAAAGGACAATTTCTCAATTGCGTCTCCTCGAAAACGATCAAAATAAGAGAAAGAAAAATATAATTTGAAAAAAGGATTTATCATTATTAACATCTAGTGACATTCGTAACGTTTACTTCGAATTTCAGTTATGGAAGCGATAAAAGGAGGAAGTGTATCGCTTGTTGCAGACATAGGATCGATACCGGGCCAAGGCCGTGTAAATCAGCTCGGTGGTATCTTCATCAACGGACGACCGCTGCCTAATCATATCAGGTTGAAGATCGTCGAGATGGCCGCCGCGGGGGTCAGGCCGTGCGTTATATCGAGGTACAGTGTCTCAAATCGAGGATCTTTCCGGTTAATTCAACGATAACTTCTTGAAATAGAAATATAGATTATTATTTTATTTTTATTTTGAATATATCCATCGATATCTGAACTGATTCGTCTATTATCACCCATTGAGAATAGACAATTGAGGGTGTCCCATGGATGCGTGTCGAAGATTTTAAATCGCTATCAGGAAACTGGTAGCATCAGACCCGGAGTCATCGGCGGCAGCAAACCACGTGTGGCTACACCGGAAGTGGAGGCGAGAATCGAGGAATACAAGCGCGACAACCCGGGTATGTTCTCATGGGAAATCAGGGATCGACTGATCAAAGAGGGCATCTGCGAACGGACCAGCGCTCCGAGTGTGTCCGCGATTTCACGACTACTCAGGGGTCGCGATTCCGAAGACGACGTTAAACTAGGTGACGGTGAGAAGTCCCACAATTGCTACACAAATAATCATTAGTGTAGCAAGTAAAAAGCCCGTAGTGTTAGGTAGAATTCGGAGTACAGACCTTGGGCATCTTGGCAAGTGCAGAAAATATATGCCCGAGAAACAAAAGAAAGAAAAAAAAATTTCTCGAAAATATTTTTCTTTGAAGAATAGAAATTATAATCTCACATAAATCACCATCTTATACATCTTTTGTTCAAATTATTTTCGTTTTTGAGTTTTCACTAACTGATTAATAGGTTTTAAATATTACCACGAAAAATAATTCTAGGAACTGAGCGTTGGAAATTAATTTGGTCTGTGCTCCAAATCTTAATATACTAATTTAAAAACATTTTTCTATAGTACGAAAATTTAACACCCCATGCGGAATTAACTCATATTTTAACGCATAAACAAAATAGCTTATCTCTCACTGTCACTGTCGCTCCGATACAAATACTTGCTTCACGAGTTCTCTGAAATTTCTTCGATCGGCCACACTAATGGCAGCGGCGGGTTTCTTGAGCGGGTGTCCATCGGCCTTCTCGCGGCTGCCCGAGTTTCTTCCCGCGTCCTAACAGAGATTGATGATCGCCGGCGAATCGGCGAATCGGCGAATCGGCCCGACGCCAAGTATCCTTGCATGGAATTGGATTATAACGACATCGGCTCGCATAAGAGACCGAGAATACGGTTGTTCGTTATGCGACGCCTCTTAAAATTGAATTAGTCGCTTTTCACGTTTCTTGCGAATCCCGCGACGCATCAAGATACAGATTTTGTAAAAATTATATGCATCGTATAAGAAGAAACAACGTTAGCTAGGTGCGAAAAAGATTTTTGCCTTTTAAAGACTCGCTACCTGCGAAGACTGATTAACCCTATAGAATTTGCAGTTCTTAGAAGAAAAGAACACAGGTAGTTTTACCTCGCTGTTCTGCTTTACTTTTCCGGAGTTTAATCCTATTCAATTTATCTTGAATATTTTAATACGAAAATATTTTGTATATTTTTTGTGTTTTAAGACAGAGTACATTAGACCAGCTGTGATCTATTGTTCTTTTGTCCACAGCATAAATTGTACATTTAATTAAATAATGAAAAAAATTATCATCTCATGTGAGAGATCTATTATTTCATAGTACACGAGAACGTGCGCTGAACACCCACTATTGACCCACTTGGGCCCACAGAAATCCGAGGATACCGCGAACGCAGAGGATTTCACGCGGTGAAAGGATCTCGCATCCGTAATACGCCCCATCACCTGGCCCACACGATGGACCACCGTGTGGGCCTACTGCTCGCTCGGGCAACGGTGAATGAGTAAATTAAATGCTCGCGTATTAATCGGTCGTGCCCGCGTTTCTCGGTCTCGGAAATTGCCGGTTCGCCTCCGGTGCGCCGTGGTCGGATCGCCTCCCTCCAGTAGCCGGGTCGGCCGCAACCGTCCGACGGGCTTTGTAATTTTCTCACCGCCCGGTACATGCCCACGTGTGTACGCGCGAGCCCGGTATGGCAAGCTGCACGTAAGATGTGGGCCTTACACGCGTGCAAATGTCGATCGTCCTCGAGAAAATCGACGGCCGACGAAGGACGCGCGTCTACCGACTTATGGATGAATCAGGATTCCCTTCTCTTCACTTTCTCCAAATTTAAAATAAAAAATACATAAATGGCGAAAAAATCGCGCTTTTAAAGAAAAATATATCACTATATTATGTATATGAGCAATCAAAATATGCACAGGCGATAATTAAAATTAAGATGGTCCGGTAAACTTTGATAAATATCTGAAATACCAGTTTGACAGATGCTGATAAATGAATACCACACTTGTGGGAAGTCTGAGGATCTAGAATTTCTGTTATACGTCCCGTAGAAATTCCCACCAAACACCAAACACGGATACAAATTGGTACCGAAGTGGGGAGGGGGAATGTCTCTTTCCTCTGCTGACAAGACAAATGAATTGTGTACAGACACGAATTTATCCTGGGATCGTCTGAGAAGCTGCTAAGCCGGCAAAGATAAAAGGGACCACAGTTGAAAGGAGAGGAACGAGGATTCTTGTGCCTGTAAGTCGATCGCTCTGACGGTCGGGCGCCCGTCGAAAAAAATAGAGAAACTGGGGCAGAAATAACACGACCTCGCAGAGGGGTGAGGAATGAAAAGGGACACCGTCTATTAAACGCCCACGAAGCTGCGAACATACGAGTCGAGCTGCCGGAGCTGTCGGAGCTGTCGAGATGAAGTGACGCCTTTGTTCGGCGAACGTGTCGGATTGTTTTTCTCGCATATAAAACGTGTCGCACGGTATAAGTATGCGTGATAAGTCGAGGGGTGGCAACTGGGCGAGGAAGGTATGCGACACTCTAACGAATGTTAGGGGTTGACCCCACGAATATGATGAAGACGAATCTCATATATTGTATACATTAGCCTAATAACATAAGCAATATTCTGCGTTAACTAAAGTTTGTTCGTAGTTAATCACTCCGATTATTTATCAATAATTAATTCAACGAGTGATACATCGTTGGTTCTTTAATTAAGCCGCGTGCCTCTCAAATAAAAAAAATTGAATGCGATTTTTTATATTTACAACTTTAGACGTTTAATTTGTTTCTCTTTATGGTCTCATGCCGAAGGTGCAATCCATCGCGGCAATAAATTACTAATTACGCGTATTACATTTCCCCTTGTAGTTCAATAGAGATATAACACGTGAGATCTTCGTGAGATTTTGTTTTTATCGTCGTGGACCATGCGCGGTTCATCCACAAGCAAATTAAAAAAAGGCAGAGCAGAAATTATATCCCTTGTAGAGCTAAGCGTCCGCGACCGGTTAGTAATTCCTCAAGTTTTCGGAACCTAGTATTATCCTCGGGGTGAATGATTACCAGGTCTGCTGAGACTGCGAACGCGCGGAGTCGTCACGTAAATCCATTCACAACGATTTTTTTCATTGCAAAACGCTGACGTTCAAATTAAACATTTCTCAAGAACATAATAAGATACGTCACTTTACATATATAATTATATTGCGATGATCTTTCGATTATTGTGACAATACTTTTATGTAAAAATGCGTGTCTGAAATATGTATAAAATATGTAAATCGCCAATATGTGCGAGCAATAGTCGAGGTATCTAAGCCATCTACCTGAACGAAAGGTATCGATCACCCTTTCCTCGATTGTTTTATTTTTATCGCTCGACATTCAAACAATACTCATTTCGCCTTTGCGTTTCGTCGGAAGGAAGTGATTGCCTACGACGTCCTGACGGGACTTTCATCGAGGCTATTTCTGATCGTTCATCGCACGTGGACGTGGCATGATCGTGGCCTCAGGTTTGTTGGGCCACGTCGTCGCTCGCACTATTTCCATCTGCGCGCGAGTAGGTGTCGGTCGAATTCAAGAAACATGATGAAGAGAGAGAGAGAGAGAGAGAGAGAGAGAGAGAGAGAGAGAGAGAGAGAGAGAGAGGACGGAATGACCCGGAGGCGGAGGTGGATGAAAAAAAAGCACGACGACGGGCCGGGAATAGAGCCCGTGTCGAATTTGCATTAACGCGACCCGTCCCGGCGTCAGGCGTCGTCGCCCGATTAGTCGCGCGCCGTGTAAACTTGAGTCCCGAGAAACTGACGACAATCCCGAAATGCACATCGCGAAGCGCACGCGGAAGCAAAAAGTCTCTCCATCGTGTCTTCAGTGTCTGCGCATCACGTGCTATCTCGTTTCGTTTCCTCGCGGCTATTAGGAATGCGCAAAAGAATGCCTATTTTCAGAACTGGAACATAATCGGACGTAGACAAGCGTGATCGAGCGACACATAAACGTTGCAAAGTTATTTCTTCTCGAATACAGAAACGCGTATATTCTATCGCGTAGCAGCGACAGAATGGCCCATAAGATTCTCTCTTTTCGAAATCATCGTAATTTAATTTTTACAAATCCGTCATCTCGACATATTAAAATAAAAAAATCACTCACCGGTCGATGCGCAACAGCGGAGTTAGTTGAAACCCTGCGTTGATCTGTAACAGAAATATTGTTATGTTAAAACAACGTCCAAGATATAATCAATACTTGAAAAGTAAACAATAATTAATTATCGCGCGCTTGAGAAACTGGCGGAATCTGCCACAGGAGTCAGGACTGACAGGACAGCAAAATAATACAATAAATGAATAACAATTACTCACTCCGCGGTCGCTCCGCCGTCGCCCGATGCCTCCCAGGCCCCCTCCTCCTCTCCTCGATCCTCGTCCGTTGTCGCATCTCTGTCGGCGCACTCACTCACTCGTTCACTTGACTCGTTTACGCGTGAAAATATCGTCACTTACGATCGCGCGTCACTTTGCACGGCACTCCCGGTATTAATCTCGCGACGCGACGCGTACTTAATTAACACGGCGATGAAAGAATTTTACGGAGACTCTACAAACGGAGCTATACGATCCGCTCGACGCCCGCGTCGCCCGTCGACTCATCATGTCTCGCAGGTAGATGGCGGAGAGAATTTCATAAATCGCGCGGCCAACTTCACTCAGTTCACTCGCCAGGAGCAACCATCGTGAGAACGCTAGGGTGCGTTCAGAAATTACGTCTAGACAATACCTATGGGAATGGTGGAAGGAAAACAATGTGTGATTGCATCTTTGATCCAATAACCAATGAGTGCGCTGGGCGGGAGACATTGTCGACATTGATGATATTGGCCAATAGAAGGCCACGTACATACACAAAGAATACCGCTCGCATGTTTACAGTCGCGAGTCGCGACGTCTGCAGTGTCTGCACATCCCTCTAACGAGCGCACCTCGTTTCCTTCCACCATGGTTGTCAGATGGTTGACATGGTTGTCTTGTCTTCGAGGTAGGTCTTTTTCTAGAATTTGACAAAGACCCTCTTCGAAATTTAATTTTAAAGCTAAATTCAATTTACGTTAACTATTAGAGTTATCGTTCTGTTCTGTCACTCTCGTCTGTCATTCTCTTAGCGCAGGTTCGCGTTGCTGGTTCACAGTTCGCTATTAAAGAACCGGTGCGTCAGTGTCAAAGAGCACCGCGCGGGTTTCGTGCCAGGTGCTTGTTTCACACTCGATATACGACCAACATGTTTACACCCGAACAGTCTCCCTCGACCCACCTATCTTTTCCTACTGCTGGCGAATTGGCGTTTTTTTTTTACCTCGCTTTGTTACTTGCCAATCGTCACGTATGATCGCTTTATGTAACTTTTTTGTCACTCGAAAGTTCATAGTTAACAGCGTTTCATAATTATTTTATGGTTCAATCTTTTCGCTGACCTTGAGAAAAATCAACCAACCAAAAGAAGTTTCTAATTGTTACGACAGCTTGCGATTGTGTTTACAACTTGTAACGCGATGCAAATTAAGATCGACGGCAGAGCTGCGTTCAATATACATAAATTCCTCTTCAAAGAGAGTTATATTGTGTATTACGACATTCTTATATAAATATGTGTATAAATTATATCTCATTCCTTTCTCATTTTTAACGTGATCTTGTAGGAAAAGCAAGTTCTGGATCTGATTGCGAGAGCGAACCGGGGATCCCGCTGAAGAGGAAGCAGCGCAGAAGCAGGACCACCTTCACAGCTCACCAGCTGGATGAGTTGGAACGCGCATTCGAGAAGACTCAATACCCTGACATATACGTCAGAGAGGAACTCGCTCAGAGAACGAGATTGTCCGAAGCCAGGATTCAAGTGTGGTTCAGCAATAGAAGAGCTAGATTGAGAAAACATATCTCATCGTCGACGTCCGCTGGATACGTCGGTTCCGTAGCCTATCCGACCGGCTACGTTATTCATCCACCGGGACCGCCTCATCCTCACCCAGGAGCAGCCATGCCGCCAGGTCATCCACATCCACATTCGCATCCGCATCCTCAGAGTCTGCCAGACGCGGCGTTCTCTTCCGGCCAAGGTATGTGTGTGTATATGTTTATGCAAATGAGGATAATAACGCATATCGTCCCTATTTTAATTTTATCTTTGCAATAAATCATGATACAAAAAGATGATCACCGCTACGTTTTATTTCAGTTTCAGAATTGTATTCATCTCATCATGCATCAGTGACTCATCAATTGGCGGACTCCGCGACACGACTACCCTCGACCGTTGGCTCGACTTCGACTTACAGTTTTCCGGCCACGGTGACGTATCCCAATTTATCGGTATTGTCGCCGGCCTCGTCGACAACCGCTCATATGGCTCACCAAGCGGTCTCCACGTCATCCAGCTATCAGCAAACAAGTAATCATCAGCTACCACCGACTCCGAACTCTCTCGTCACTATGATGGGACCGAACTCGGGCAACTCCACATCAGCTCCCGATCAATTAGCCTCATCGGAACTGCCGATCAGTTCGGTTTCACCTCCTCAGCAGCAGCCACAGCCACAGCCACAGCAACAAGCCCAACAACAGACCAGTCAAGGAACCACATCGCCATCATGGAATCTCGCGATTACCGCCAGTGGCAGTAGAGTCAATCTACCGAGTCCACCAACGAGTCTGCAGCAACATCATGCCTACAGCACTCATCCTCACCCTCAAGCTTTTGCTAGCCCTTACACGGCACAGAGCTTTCAGCAACCACCTAGGCCACCGCCACAATCCTTCTGGTATTAAAATATGATCTTATGGTTATTGACTTTTTTAAACTTGTAAAAATTAGCTGGTTAACTTTTACGTCATTAAAAAAAGTCATTAAAAACAAGAGCATAGAAAAGGCGATGATAGATTTCAATTGTTTTGCTGAGCCTATTTGAAAAATATCTTCGGATTTTAATAATTTAATCTGATTACATGATTACAGAATATAATGTTGATATCGCTATTTGCATGTGACAATTTACACTAATAGCTAGATAGGTAGATTTAGTCTTATTGAGAATTCATAACATACAAGCAAAATATTAAAAGGATAAGTTAATGTATTAAGATAATTTAGGCTGAATTGTTTTCTTAGAAAGGAACAGATGTATATACATATAAGTTACACATGTTATATACATATAT